>NW_012144966.1:6605943-6607604 GCF_000956105.1 Propithecus coquereli | reverse complement strand
GATACCAGATCATATCATTAGTGAATAGTGATAGTTTTACCTCCTCTTTCCTGATTTGTATACCATACACTTTATTTCATTCTCTTGGCTGATTGCTCTGGCTAAGACTTCCAGCACTGTGTTGAATAGAAGTGGTGACAGTGGGCATCCTTGTCTTGTTCCAGGTCTTAGGGGACATGCTTTCAACTTTTCCCCCTTCAGTATGATGTTGGATGTGGGTTTGTCATATATGGTATTTATAATTTTGAAGTATATTCCTTCTATGCCTAGTTTGTGGAGGGTTTTTATCATAAAAGCGTGCTGGATTTTGTTAACTGCTTTTTATGCATCTATTGAGATAATCATTTTTTTTTCTTCTGCTTATGTGGTTATTCCCATTTATTGATATATGTATGTTTAACTATCCTTGCATCCCTGGGATGAAGCCTACTTGGTCCTGGTACATTATTTTTTTAGTGTGCTGTTGAATGAATTCAGTTTGCTAGAATTTTACTGAGGATTTTTGCATCTATATTCATATGAGATTTTGGTCTGTAGTTTTCTTTGCTTTATTGTGTCCTTTCCTTGCTTTGGTATCAAGGTGATACTGGCTTCATGGAATTCGTTGGGGGAGGATTCCCTCCTCAATATTATGGAATAATTTCTATATTATGGGTACCAGGTCTTCTTTGTAGGTCTGATAGAATTTGGCTGTAAATCCATCTGGTCTGAGGCTTTTTATTGTTGTTGGAAGGTTTTTTATTACTCTTTTGATATCACTGTTCATTACTGGTCTGTTCAGGAGTTCTGTTTCTTCCTCATTGAGTCTTGGGAGGTTGTGTGTTTCCAGGAACTTGTCTATTTCCTCTATGTTCTCTAGTTATATGCGTAGAGATTTACATAGTATTCATGGATGATGTTTTGTATTTCTGTGGTATTAGTTGTAATGTCACCTTTTTCATTTCTTATTGAGCTCATTTTGGTCCTTTCTCTTCTGTTCTTGGTTAATCTAGCAAGAGGTCTGTTGCTTTTGTTTATTTTTTCAAAGAACCAACTTTTTGCTTCATTAATCCTTTTGTATTTTTTTTCCGATTCATTTAATTCTGCTCCGACCTTTGTTATTTCTTTTCTTCTGCTAGCTTTGGGTTAGTTTATTCTTCCTTTTTTAGTTCCTTGAGGTTTGACATCAGGTTAATTTGTGATCTTTCTTTTTGATGTAGGCATTTAAGGCTATGAATTTTCCCCTGAGGAATGCTTTTGCTGTGTCCCATAGATTTTGATACCTTGCATCCCCTTTGTCATTCAGTTCAAAGAATTTTTTGATTTCCATCTTAATTTCATTCTTGACTCAATAATCATTCAGCAGCAAGTTGTTTAATTTCCATGACTTTTGTAGGTTTGAGTGTTTCTTTTGTGATTGATTTCTAGTTTTATTCCACTGCGGTCTGAGAAGGCACATGGTATGATTTCAATTTTTTTTTAATTTGTTGAGACCTATTTTGTGGCCTAAGATATAATCAATCCTGGAGAGTGTCCTTTGTGCTGATGAGAAGAATGTATATTCAGTAGTTTTGAGGTAGAATGTTCTGTAAATGTCTGTTAGGTCCATTTGATTTAGAATTTGGTTTATGTCCATTGTTTCTTTATTTATTTTCTGCTTTGATGATTTTTTTGAGCTCTGA
>NW_012144966.1:6603444-6605893 GCF_000956105.1 Propithecus coquereli | reverse complement strand
TATATATGCATGTTCTCATAAACAACATAAGCTATTGATTTTTAGTACTGTAATTTTAAACAAGCAGTTTCATAAAGTATACATCCTTTTCCAACTTGATTTTTATTCAATATTATTATTAAGTTTCTCTAATAATATTATTATTAAATTTCAAGACTCATCCATATTCATACTTCCACTTCTAGTTCATCCATTTTAAGTATATGTGCCAACCAGGGTTTACTAAATGTCATCGTTGCTGTAAGTGCCACTTTACTACATAAAGCTGATTATATTCTTTTCCGGCTCCTCACAACCCACCCCCAACCTGATGTTCAGTCATCAAGAATTACATGTTCTTGGACCCTTTCCCCTTGGTACTGCTTTTCAAAAGAACAATTAGTTTATGTCATAAATTGTCTGCACTTTGACCCCAGTGAGTACAAATGGCCTCATGAGTAGTGTCTTCCAAGTAAGAGAGTTTATTTGAGATACCAGATTTTACTTGTTCACTGTTATCTTTCTGGCATCTAGGAGGGTGCTTGATTCTTAATTAGGTGTGCAGTAAATATTTGTTGGATGAATGCTTGCATGAGTAAGAGTAAATGGCTGTAGAATAGATTTTAATATTATATTTCCAATACACGTAAGAAGGTATTAAGGCCTTTCCTAAAATACTCATATCACTTTGTAGCAACCATTAGTTTCTTACTAGTCGATTTATTCTTCAAAAATTTCCGTAATAGATTAAAGAGATGATTTCTTTTTTCATCTCAGTCAGATTGTAGACTCCTGCATGGCTTAGTGAGGACCAGAAGTAGCTTTGATTTGGCTTTTACTAGGCCCCAGCCAGGTCATGAATACTAGATTTGGTGAGAAAATGCCAAGTGTATAGCTCCAGTCAAAGGGAGACAGTTTTCCCCACATAGTTCTGTTTTTGGCAGCCCAGGGAGAGTTTGTTCTTGCTTTACCTGGAAGTGGACAGTCCCTCCTGAAATAAATGGTGGGAGGGTCCAGGGTGAAATGGAAAGTAGTCCTATATCATCAGCAAAGGCTTCTTGTGGGCTTTTGTCAACCTCATCCATTCAATACTTATTTACTGAGCAAGTGATTAACAAGATATGCTACCACCCCAAGTTGCTTCTAATTCAGTGGAGAAGACAAAAAGCTGGTGTTTTCAAGGCAATGGATAAATGCTACAACAGGGAGAGGAAGCACAGGGTGGTATAGGAGCCCCAAACTATTCTAGGGTGTGGTGTCAGCAAAGGCTTCCTGGGGGAAGTAATTGCATCTGTAATATGGGATTAATATCCATGTTGCAAAGTGGAGAGAGTTTAAGGTAATGTCTTTAAATTTCCTGCTGCTTGCTTAGTAATAACAGTGATGACAATGTGGTATTGGTAATGATGATGATAGAGAAGGAAAAATATGCCTTCACAACTAGATAACACTAGTTTTAAATCCCAGATCTTCCTGTCCTTAGCTCTGTGATCTTGAGCATGTCACTCAGCCTCTGTGTGCCTCATCTGTAAAATGGAAATAGTGATATGTACCTCCAGGATTATTGTGATGATCACAGAAAATGTTCATAAGGAACCCAACACAGTGCCTAGCACATGGGAAGCATTCAATAAGAAGTGAAAAAGGCATCAGGCAGTAGGTGTCATTAGTGGATAGGGAGGGAAGAGCTCTGGATGTGGAGTCTGGGAACCTAGGTTCTCACCTGACTGTCACTGAGGAGTTGGGTGCTCTTGGGCATGTCCTCTCTGGCATTCTCTGGGGTCTCCCATCAGTGCAGAGAGGCCCATGCTTGAATCAGGTAATTTTTAAGTGAAAGGAACACAGAGCAAGCAACCTAGGATTAAGGACAATGGAGAGATCACCATGTGATGCTGTGACATGGGAAGGCTTTGTGGAGGAAAAGGGCCTCAGGCTGGGTGCCGAAGGCCAGGTAGGCTTTAGACAGGAAGAGATAGGGGAGAGGGCATTCCAGGTAGGGGCACGATTGAGCAAAAGGGACCAAGTCACACGTCAAGTATGTCAGCTACTTCTTTCATCTCCTCACCTTTGGGGCAGCCTTTCTTGTGGAGGAGAATAGATCTACAATGATCACTTTAGCTCAGTTTACTTCTTTGATAGTCAGGGCTGGTTCTGGCAAAATTGTCAAGTCATTGAAGTTAGTCTGCATGACCATTCATCTTGCTCTCAGCAGCCAATCTTCTTTTGTCTAGTTTGGCTAAACAATCCCTCAACTCCCACCAAAATATGCCCTGTATAGCATCCCTTTGTGGTTCTTCTTCTTCCCCTCAAAAGCATACCTAGAATAATGGTATGCCAAAGCTTAGAGGGAGCTTACAGTTCATTATTATAAGCCCCTTTATTTTATTATAAAGAGACATACCCCAGGTTAAACATTTAAGGACAGAAAAGAGAACCAGATCATTCTGATCTCCCAATTATGTTCTCCTTT
>NW_012144966.1:6590691-6592714 GCF_000956105.1 Propithecus coquereli | reverse complement strand
CTAAGTATGTGATGAATCTATGACTTTGTCTTTACATTGATTCTTGAATATCCACAGCTTTAAATGTTATTAGAGCAGGTAAAACAGGGTGATATATTTTGTATTGTCATATCTATGAATCCAACAGCATGTGATTTCTCTCTCTCTCTCACTTTCTTCCTTTCTTCCCTTCCTCCTTCCTTTCTCCCTAGACCCTATCTCACTTCCCTCCCTTCCTTTCCCCCACAGTATTTAATGAATTTCTTCTCTGTGTCAATGTTATGATATAGAGGTGAATAAGGCTTAGCCCTTGCCCTCAAAGAGTGTACAGTTTTATGAAAGGATACATGCACATAAGTGGGCAATTTTAATACAGTATGATAGAGAAAGTACACAGTACCTATATGCCATTTGAGAAGGAGAGCACTTAAACTCAGGGAATCAGGAAGGGCTTCTCAGAGGCAGTGCCATCTAATCTGAATTTTGAAGTACAAGTCGAGTTAGCCAGATCTAGTTTTCTGACTGAGTGGGCCAGATGGGAAGAGCCTGGGCCTTGATTTAATCTCCCTACTACGGTGAGACCCTACTAGGGTGTTGGTGGCCACTCCCAGCTTCGGATGTTCAAAATAGAGTCCACTCCAGTGGTCATAACATGGTAGCCAAAGGGTTCGGCCATAGAGTTTATAGTTAAGAGAAGCTTCCAGACCCTGACTAGCAAGAGAGGAGACAGTAGTACTAGAAGTCTGTCAGACCTTAGGAGAGACACTTGTACAAATAGGTCAGGTACAATTCTAATGCCCAGAGATCATGGTGGCACAGCCTCAGCCTGCAAAGGGCCTGGGGCCTCAGCCTTGTGGACACAGTCCAGTCCAGGAACCTGGCAGATTGCCCAGCTGTTGTGCGTGCCTGTACTCAGTGGGAGTCACCACTGACACACCTTCTAGGAAGCCTCTGTTGAGCTACTCTAGGAGGTGTTTTTCCTTCCCTCTTGTTACCAAACCCCACAGAAGCTAACTTTGCTTCTGAGAAATTCTTTAGGTCCAATGCTCACCAGATTGTAGTGTCAGCCTTCCTTATGAGCACCTCTTATGCTGTGCTAGTCAGGCACTGTGCTAGGCACAGGGGATATAGAGATAAAAGGGCCTGGTTTTTTCTTTTAACTAAACTACCCAGCTTGTGTATTTTTTGAAATTATTTTTGGCACTCTTAAGATTTTGTTCTGCCCAGATAATACATGACAACTTCCCTCTTTTACATAAGTTATACAATACAGAAATCTAAAGATGAAAACATTGGTGTTTTTCTTCTTCCCCCAATTCTATTAATAGCTTCTTTAACTAGTATTAACCACTAACCTTTTCTTGCATATCTTTTTAGTCTATTTTCTATGCTTGCATATCCATATATAATTGTATCAGTTGGGATCCCAGTAGGAAACAGATGGTACATTCAAATTAGGGTAATTTAAGTTTAATAAATGGACTATTTACATGGTATGGGGAAGGTGTAGGGAAAGGCTAAGGGATCATGTTTACTACCTTTAGTCCTGAAGGGACACAGCAAGGGAGTGGTCATAGAAACCTGGACACAGCGTGCTGCAGAAGGGGCCCTCTGATAGGCACTGAGACCTTTGGTGGAGAGATACATCTAGTCCTTAGAGACCTCAGGGAGGTGTCTGGGAATAAACACACTCCTTTCACTCCCCTGCTGAGGCTCCCCCATTGACTAAGCCCTACAGGAAGCCAGGGAACAAGCAAACCTAGTGGTGCAGTCCATAGAGGTCAACCTCCTCAGCCAGGCAGCAGAGTGGAGAAGGGTGGGGAATGGGTTGACAGGGCAAGTAGTACACACGCTTACATACCATATAGTTCTATGAGTTTTTGCTTTCTTTGCCTACTTGGGGCAAAAATTAGATTATTACTATGGTATTTTTCTACAACTTGTTTATTTGTTAACCTCAACAATTTGTCTTGAAATCTTTTTGCATCAGTATATATTTTAATATATGGATCTAATTTATTTATTTTATTCTTTGGCTGCATAG
>NW_012144966.1:6587953-6589521 GCF_000956105.1 Propithecus coquereli | reverse complement strand
CCCATATGGAGAAGGTAGCTCACAAAGAGGAAAGAGAAAACCAACAGTTCTCCATGGTCCCTTCTCACCAAACTCCAGACCACCTAGACTTTCACAGCAAACTGGATTGTGTGCTCTTTGAAATGAATTGTGCCTCTCTCCATCTTGCTCTCCCTCCCTCTCTTCATCCTCCCCTCCTTCCATTCTATCTTTCTTTCCTTCTTTTATGTATTCATTCACTAACCAGCTGAAATCCTCATGGAGAAGACAAGTGAATTATTACTGTGTAGCCTGCAGATGACATGACAAGAAATGGACAGATGGCTTCTGGAGTGCAGAGAAGGAAACTTGACCTCTATATTTCTTGAGTCTGCCTCAGTTCTGAGATGGGGTAGGCTCTACTGAGTGTTTGCTAAGTGAATTAATGAATCAATACTATAAAAGCTTTCAGTTCTTTACTCATTATAGTTTAGGAAGAGCTACATGGAGTTGAATTCTTATCAACTAGTCCATCTTCTGTTACTGGAGTTAGTCTTCTTTGGTAACTTAATACTTAGAATACCTTATATCTGTGGTCCCCAACCCCTGGGCTGCTCATCACTGCCTGAGCGACCCGCTGCTCCCCTGTCCCCCATGGAAAAATGTGAAATTTGTCTTCCATGAAACTTAGGAACTGGGCTGCACAGCAGGAGGTGAGTGGCAAGGTAGCAAGTGAAGCTTCATCTGTATTTACAGCTGCTCCCCATCACTCGCATCACTGCCTGAGCTCCGCCTACCCCCCTTGCTCTCCCACCGTCCATGGAAAAATTGTCTTCCATGAAACCAGTCCCTGGTGCCCAAAAGTTTGGGGACCGCTGCCTTGATCTCTTGATTGATTCTTTCAGGAGATATCAAACATTCTATCAATTTATTTTACACTTTAATAATACCTTTTATATTCTTTCAAGCACTCCATCTTCTTTCCCCAAATCTTGAGAACTGACATCAGCTCCTTAAAATGAGCCAGCATGCTTTTTCCCCCTTCCATACAACTAAGAGCTTGTAATCACCTGGTGTTTCTCTGATCTAGAAAAGCTGAGAAATTCACATTGATGAAAACATGGAGACTTAAGAAATTGCTCTCAGCCCTCTCCCACAGAAGCATGTCTGGCACTTGGTAATTAGCTGGATGAAATGTGGATAATGGATGGAGTGCCCTGGTGCTGCTGCTGATAGTGTTACATAACTTTGAAATCAGGAAGCAGATTCAGTGGGGTAGGGGAGAATTGCTTTTAACAAGCTGCTGGGATTGGCTGAACTTGTGCTAGCCTTGCGCTCTTACTATTATAATCTTGATGTCTTTCTCATTTGTAAAGTTTATTTGCATGCCAGAGCTCAGCTGAATTTGCCCGGGTTCCTAGTTTCTTTAATCTTTTGTCCTAGTTGGCTTGCATGTAAATCAGCTTCAGACTTTCAGCTGCCCATGTATTGCCCCAGTTCACGTTCTGTAAAGAGTTCTTTCTTCGTAGGCTCCTGTCCAAAGTGTGGCAGTGTGTATTAAAACTGGACAATATGGTTGCTATTAGTAGTAATGAGTTGTTATCAAGTGT
>NW_012144966.1:6586568-6587903 GCF_000956105.1 Propithecus coquereli | reverse complement strand
TGTATTAATCAGGACCCTTGGGATTTTAAGTGTCAGAAACCTAGAGAAATTGGTTTAATAAGAAGGAAATGGCTTGGCTTGTATAACAGAAGTGTTCTGGTAAGGCCAAAACTGGGTTTCCAGAAGATGTCAAGTGTTTGCTTTTCCTTCACAAGGAAGGCTCTACTTTTCTCAGTGTGGCTTCATTCTTAGGCAAGTTGCCTACAAATGGTCCAAAAAGCTTTAATGGCACCACACTTATATACTACTATCTTAGCATCCCAAGAGAAATAGAGAAATTTTTCTGGCATAAGTCCTAGATAAGGCTTTCATTAGTTAAACCTGAGTTTTGAATCATGTGCCTACTTTCATTGTGAGGAGAGGGTTACAGAGCTGTGATTGCCTAGAACTAGGTCAGATGCCCACTACTGGAACGAGGGGTGATGGTCAGTCTCACTCAAACCATGGACTAAGAGTGGGAAAGAGGTGGTTCCCAATAGGTAAACAGGTTTCTGTTTTCAAAAGAAAGGGATATGGATACTGAGCTAGTGTGTGTGCACCCACCCATAGATCAAACCGCATACAAGCCACCACAGCCGACAACAGTATAAGGCATTGTATCCCTGATAGCGTTGGCGTCTTGTGAAGGACTGTCTATCTTGTAGTGAGTATAACATGGAAATTTTGTCTACCATGAAAAGGCCAGTGAGGGGGTTGGAGAAGGTGGAGATTTTGGATTTCAGGGTTCTTCAGGCTCCCCCAAATCATAACACAAAGTAACTATCTATTTTGCAGCATAGCATGAAGTACTCTACTTATAAATTCTATCCTGATAGTGACCGGGGAAATCAGCCTGAGATGAAAAGGTTTCCACTCATGAACCACGTGTGGACACTTGAAAGCTAATGTTGATTAATTGTCTTCTCAATTGTGCATCCTAATTTGGTCTACCTCTTTTTTCTTTTCTTTTCTTTTCTCTTCCTCCTCCTCCTTCTTGTTCCTTCTTCTTTCTTTTTCTTCTTCTTCTTCTTCCTTCCTCCTTCTTCTTTTCTTTTTCTTCTTCTTTTTTTTTTTTTTGAGACAGAATCTTACTCTGTTGCCCAGGCTAGAGTGCGTTGGCATCATCATAGCTCACTGCAACCTTCAACTCTTGGGCTTAAGCAATCCTCTTGCCTCAGCCTCCTGAGTAGGTAGGACTATAGGCACACGCCACCATGCCCAGCTAGTAGCTAGTTTTTAAATTTTTTGTAGAGACAAGGTCTCACTATATTGCCCAGGATGTTCTTGAACTTCTGGCCTCAAGCAATCCTCCCACTTCAGCCTCCCAAAGTGCTAGGATTACAGGTGTGAGCCACC
>NW_012144966.1:6579608-6581248 GCF_000956105.1 Propithecus coquereli | reverse complement strand
TGAAATATTGAATCTCTTTAATTTTGATATATGTGCTAGAATATTTACCCTTATCCTTTCTCCTCTTCCTTTTCTCTAGAGAAGATTAATTTATTTGACAATATCTAAATAACTGAGAGGCGTAAATACTCATTCTTAATTCAGAGAAACAATGTGGCTACTTTTGTTAGCAAAACCTGAAATAGCATTGTCCTTCCAAAGACTGCTTAACTTGATTTCACAAGTAAACCACAAAAAGCAATTACTTGATACATTTTGCCATATTTCATTCCTTTTTTTCATCCCTATAAGGTGGGGGTTGAGTTGGGTTTTTGTAAACCCACAGTTGATTTTAAATGGGAATTTTATAATCTTGCCATATGTCACGTTAAAGAAGGAATCCTATAGAGGCAGTGTTCTTGGAGCCAAGTTATCAGGGTGGCCAGCTCCACCCAGTTGCTTCCTTTGGTCCCAGCACAATTTGTAGAGTTGGGTTCTTTGAGGCTTGGTGCAGGACCAAGCATATGTAAAAAGGGACCACTGCTGTATAAAAGAGGAGAGCTAGAGGTCAAACAGCCTATGGCTCCTCTAGCTGACACAAAAGATCCATTGTCAACAGCACAGGTTTGTGGCTCAGTCCCATGACCTGAGTGGAATTTCTAGAACAGTTCTGGAAATACAGCATGCATTGGAATCATCTGGGTGCTTGATAAAAATATAGAGTCCTAAAAAGGCAAAGAACAAAAACAAATAAACAAACAAACAAAAAAACCCCATAAAACCAAAGCAACAGCAACAAAAGCCATGCAGATTCCTGTTTGGGACCCATGTTCAAATTCTGATTCAGTACATCTGGGGTGGGACCCAGGAATCTGCATTTGTGCAGATGTCACAGATGACTCTGATGCTGAGGGCCACACTTGGGGAAACACCAGTCTAGTGCCTCTTGTGATCTCTGCCCTTTGGCTCTTTGCCTTTGCTTCAGGATGTAACTTTAAATATGACTCTTTTAATGTCACTACTTGGAGCTGGAGCCGGGAATTCCTGTGATGTACTTCTGTAGAATGTGGTTGAACTCTTTGAGAGGACTTTAGGTACATTATTTATTGGAGATATGGCTTTCTAGAAGGCTCCCACTGGACCCAAGTAATGTCCAGTGGCTTGAATGACAGAAAGCTGGAGTCAGCAGCTAGCCTGCCAGACCTATGCAGATCCTCTTCCTTTGGAAAGCCCTCTAGCACTCCAATGGAAAAAAATAGATAATCTCAGCCTGGAATTTTAATTAGAGAAGCTGAATGACCTGCAAGTAAATTACCAAGAATTTGAGTATTGGATAAGATCAATGGAACAGAACAGAGAGCCCAGAGGCACACGTATGTATATGTGTACAAAATAATTGTTTATATTATAAAGATCCTATGTATTATTTCCCCTGTATATCATGGTGGGTCCTATTTTCATACAATCTATAGTCACCACTGAAATAATAAAAATAATACAAATCATTTATAATTGACTACCACAGGTCAGGCCTTATTCTATATGATTTGTATATATTCTGCTAATCCTCATAATAACCAGCATTTTAAGTATTATTATTATTCTCCTTATATAGATAAGAAACCAAGGCACAGGAGAGTTAAGTAAGTTGCATAATGTTG
>NW_012144966.1:6576308-6578650 GCF_000956105.1 Propithecus coquereli | reverse complement strand
AAAATTCCCTGTTCTGGAGGTGTGGAGCTTTTTCATATGTCAACCAGCTGTAACCTTTTGAAAGTTTAATGAAATCAACAAATATAATCCACTGTATGAGAGTAGATATGAATCAAGTCTATTATTGTTGAACAAATGGCATTAATTTCCAGTGCACATGTGGACCCGAGTTTTAAAATATTTGTTTGAAAAATGTCAAGCTGCTCACTGTTTTAGAATATTTGAGCAACTTGCCAGTGTACTCTTTTTAAACAGTTGTACTTCTAAAAGGTTACAGTGTTCGCATATTTATTCCTTTCAACTCTAAAAATTCTTCCAGTGACATGGGTAACTGGGGAAATACTTCGAATTCCTCTTTTCATGGATTTGTTTCCTAGAGGGTGTAAAATATCCCCTTCACCTTCAGCAGTAGCCTTAGGCTAAGGGACTCACTTTATACCTGGTGCTCACCATCCTGTCTTGGGTGAAGTTCTCTTCATTGTCCCCAAAGGTTATAGAGTTAGATTGCTTAAAGAGAATATAAAGAGAAGCTTATATCTCCTGTGTCCAATGTCATCCTCCTAGGAAGGAAAGAGCTTGGGGGAGCTAATGCTTTTTGAACACTCTAAGGTGCTGGAGATTGGATGATGAGCAAGACAGTCATGGTCCCTGCCCTCCTGGAGGTCGTGGATGTAGTCCAGCCACGGTCAGTGAGGGCAGAGAGAACAAGTGGTGTGGGGAGATACATGAGGATGTTGAGATCAAATATAAAACTAAAGTTTATCTCATTTTGAATTTCTATTGTTGTAGATGTTTCATAATGCAGGTAGTATATTGGCATTATGGTGCATCTTTTATAATAAACTTAAATTATTTTGTACACACATATGCAGATGGGCTTCAGGGCTATCTGTTCTCTTCCACTGATCTTAGCTGATATCTTCAAGAAAGATTGACAACTATATTTTAAAAATCTAATCTACCTAATCAGGAAATTGATTTAAACAGAACACTCTATCCCATAAAAGATTTGACTGAGCATGTTTTTTCTCAAGATGAAAGAGTACCTAGCAGCATGTTTATTTTTTATACCTATATCCAATTTAGCACCTCTTTCAAGTTACATTTGAAACTGGAGGAACTTACAATATAGTTCTGTACGATAATCTGTTGTAAAGATACAATATTCCATTTCTTACTAAAACATGACCATCATCAACTTGTTCACTTGTCTCCATTTTATATTTGCCCGATGTGAATTCTCTGTTAACTGGTTTCTTCTTCCTTCTAAACCATGTCTTCTTCTCGAGGAAGTTCTTCACACTGTGAGTTTGCTCTCAGATTTCCCTGCGTTTGCTCTCTGCCCAACATTGGTGATACTGTGAATGTAGTCAGCCCAAGCGACTTCCAAGTGACTTGCCTTTAGCAGTGGCTTCTCATTTCGTGCACTGCAGAATCCCTGAGTCAAGCTGATCACCTGTGAGCAGTGTCACAGACCGCTCGTACCAGGTCTGCTTTCCATGATGTTGGCCTTCCAATTAACTTTGTGAAAATATATACTCCTGCTTATGTCCTCCTGGTTATCCAACTTTTCTTCCATTTAATCTCATCTTTAGCACTCATCCCTTCCTAAATTTTCCCTGGTAAATAGACTTTTTTTTTTCAAAAAATGATCCTTCCCATAGAACTTCTATGACAATTTGACACTTGCATTACATTCACTTTTAAAACAAAATTATTTGATGACTCCGTATGATTAGAAAATTCATCTTAGAAAATCACATTTTAGTTTACTGTATTACATCTTTTTTGGGACTTCTAGATCTAATTTGTTGCATTTCACTACTTGAAAGGGAATTATTATCAGCATTTCCAGATGGATCTGTTGGTGAGTGTTTTGATATTTTTTTAATTTTCTAAATTAACATGCCCATCTATAATTCCCAACTTCACATTAAATCAGTATATCTGGTACCTCAAGTATTTCCTAAATTGGGCTCCATGGCTCACTACACCATTTAATGCTGACTTCTAAAGAAAAACTTCAGCACTCAGACTCGTTCTGGCCCTTGGACCTGTGCTCAGCCACTCCCTTTGGCTGGAGTTCTCTTTCCCAGACCTTCATGTGGCCAACTCCTATCATTCAAGTTTCAACTCAAACTGCTTTCTTGAAGAGGCCTTTTTCTGGCCACGGAGCCCTCTGCCACTGTCTGTCACATCATTTCATCTTATTTTTTCATAGCATGTGTCACTATCTGGAGTTATTTTTGTTCACTCTACATCACCTGTCCTCCAGCTTGAATGTAAGTTCGAAAGAGCAGAGGCCTTGTCTGTCAATTTCATTGCTCTATCCCCAGCACATA
>NW_012144966.1:6570284-6572817 GCF_000956105.1 Propithecus coquereli | reverse complement strand
ATTATACTTTATTTTTCTTTTTTAGCATTTACAATTTGACTTTTTTATGGTTTTGATATCTCTAATAAAATTCTCTACCTTTTCTACTATAGCCTTTTACATATTAATCATCATTTTTTAAAAGTTCTTGTCTTATAGTTTAAAGATCTAGGTGGTATCCGGGTGTGGTTCTGTTTAACACTACGTTTTGTGACAATGGATCTTTTTTTTATTTTAGCTCATTTTGTATCTCATAATTTTTTATTGGATGCTAGACATTGTATGTAAGAGAACACTAGAGCCTGAGATAAGTAATATTTATGTCCAAAAATGAGAACATCTCTTCTTCTGTCAAACCATTAGTATAAGAGTAGTTGAGTTGAGCTAGGTTTAGATTTTGTGTTTTATATTCTTACCTTTGGTGCTCACATACTTCACAGGCTGGTGCTAATCTTCAGCGTGCAGCTTGGGTTGCTGGAGGAGTATTCTCAGTGTTCTCACTTCACCCTCTGCTCCCAGAAGGCTGTTTGTCTGCAGCACAGGAGGTGTCTCTCTCTGTGCTCCTGCCCTTTCCTTTGCTATAAATTATTACTGCTGTGCTTGGTACTCAGTGCAAGGCTTGTGCTGGGGACAAGGTGATTCCTTGGTTCTCCTGCCCCACAGTCTTAGCTACGTAGGCCCTGTGTTCCTGAGCTCAAGGGTGGGGCTTTCTTAACATGTCTGCTCCTCCCCCCGGGGAAGTCACACTTTGCCTTGTGTCATGGGAGGGAGCATCCTGCCCCTCATCCAGCAGCAGTAGAGCTCTACTTTATATCAGGACTCTGGGAATGAGTGAGTTTCCTGCTCGCCCCCAGAGACAGGTGTTTCTCCTAATGTCAGTGCAGGGTGGGAGTGCAATTTTCCACCTCTCTCCTGGTAGCCAACGACCTTTGCCTGGGACTGCCATGAAGGACAGTTTCCTGCCTCTCCCCCAGGGCCAGATGGCTTCTGTCTCCTATGAGAGAAGGGCCCCAGAAGCAGGCATGTTTGCTGTCTGCCTCCCAGCAGCCTCCAGTGGGCACGTGCAGCCCTGCACCACTGAGGTGGGCTCTCTCAGGGCCTCCACTCTGCTCCCAGTGTTCCTTGTGAGCACCCAGTGGAGGCCGGTGGAAAAGATCTGGAAAATGGGCAGCTAGTGGGGGTTTTCAGGGATTCTGAACTCTCATGCTAACCCACATTTGCCCTGTAAGAATCTGTCAACATTTCGGTTGCATTCTTTGCTCCTGCTTTTATGACTGCCACCTCTCCCTGCTGTCACTGCCAAAGGCAAAACAATTCATGTGTCCCATCTCCCCTTGGAACGGTTTGCCACCCTCTGGAATTCGGTTCCTCTGGCAGAATTACTATCTCAGATCTCTGATGGGTTTTTAAAAAGTTAAGATTTTATAGATGATCCAGCTTTCTCTTATTGTTAGGGTAGGGACAAGCATTCTCTTGTGGCTATCTGCCTTTTAAGAGGAAGCAGACTGATTTTTCCCCACAAACTGATTTTCTATAAATTAGATTCAGTGAATTGGCCTGCTTTCCTTTCATCCTTCAGTCTTTCTTCCCACTAGCAATGATTTTTAAAGAATTAAACTGGGTCCTATAATCCCCCTATAGCTTCTCATCATTTAGAATAAAATCCAGTTCCTCACTGTGGCCTACAAGTTTCTACTTGCTCTTCCAGCCTCCAGTGATCTGTCCAGGCATTCTCTAACTCACAGCTATTTTCAGTCTAGAAGCACCAGCTTTCTTGCCAGTCTTCAAACACACTACACTGTGCCTGCCCAGAGCTTTCACATGGGTTTTCATGCTGCTTAGAATGCTCGTTCCCCAGATTTTGCATGGCTCACTTTCTGTCTTCATTCAGGCCTCTGCTCAGATGTCATCATCTCCTTAGGGAGAGACCTTCCCTGACAGTTCTACCTGAAATAGCCTCATTTTCCATCCTCTCCCTGCCACCATCTCTCTCTATTCTTTCTCTGCCTTATTTTTCTCTATCACACTTAAAACTATCTTTATATTGTGTTTATTTATTTATTTTCCATCTCTTCCACCAGAACATAAATTCCATTAAGGTAGAAGGTCTGTTTGTTCTATTCATTTCTGTATCTCTAGAACATAGTGGGAATGCAATACAAATTGATGAATGAAATCATGAATGAATGCCAAAGAGCATGAAATTTTCTTCAGTATCTTGCATTAGCTCATTTTCGTAAGAATGCACTCCCTCTGAGGCTGTTCTCTCTCCCTTGTTCTGCCATATTTTGATTATGTTCTTATTCATTTTATAACAAAGTGAATCTGTTTGGCCTCAGCATCTTCATATATGAAAAGCTCTTATGATTAGGAAAATTCAAGTTCATTCAAAAAGCAGAGAAGTGAAGGGCTTGTCCTTGGGGCTGCTCCCTGTGTACCCTTGGTTCTGTCCTTCTCTTTTCCCAGACCCACAGTTGGCCTACGGGCAGGTGTGTGCCATTGCCAGTCTAATTTCTCCTCCTAGTAGGCTTTCATCCGCGCATTTCCTTTTCTG
>NW_012144966.1:6568426-6570234 GCF_000956105.1 Propithecus coquereli | reverse complement strand
GCCTTTTTATCATTATGTATGTCCTTCTTTGTCTCTTGTGATAGTTTTAGACTTAAAGTGTATTTTGTCTGATATAATCACAGCCACCCATGCTCCCTTTGGGCTACCATTTGGCCATTTGCGTGGAATATCTTTTTCTATCTCTTCACCTTTAGTCTGTTTGTCACTAAGTCTAGGTGTGTTTCTTGTAGATAGCATATAGTTGGGTCTTGGGGTATTTTTTTGTTTGTTTGTTTGTTTTTTCCATTCAGCAACTCTATGTCTTTTGATTGGGGAGCTTAATCCATTAACATTTAATGTAATTATTGATAAGGGAAGGATTTATCATTGCAATTTTGTTAGTTGTTTTCTGTTGGCCTTATAATGCTTTTGTCTATCTTTTCCTCTCTTGCTGTCTTCCTTTGTGCTTTGTTGATTTTTTTTGTATTGATAGGCTTTGATTCTTGTTGACATTTTTAGCATTATACCTTTTCATATGTTTGGAATTTTGATTTGCTGACTCATTTTGAGTGGGATATTTTTAAATTTCATTTTTATTGTATTGTTTTCTCCTTCTTTGAGCTCACTATTCTTTTTCTAGGGACTGTGTGATCACTTTCACCTGGCCTCCAAGACTTCCAGTTCAGAACCAGGTTTTATTGTGTTGTATCAGCCACCCTTGCCAATGGTGATATTGGGGATATCAGATAATCTGTTACCAAGCCAGAAGGTGGCTTGATTCACTGCCTGGTTCTGCTTCATATCTTTGTCCGTTTCTTCTCCACAGGCTAGAACTTTTTATAAAACTGTACTTCTTGGCATGATTTTTTGTTTATTTGCAGCCTCTTCTCATGAGCCCAACCTTCTTGATTAGCTTCATACAGTTAAATTGGCTTAGGTCCCCTTATCTCCAGTGAAGCAATTTTATATTCTCTTATCCTGTAGGAGCAGAATGCCCAGCAGTCGGTGCTGGCTTTTGGATTGGAGCCCTGCAGGTCCCCTGGCTCCAGACTTACTCATTGCTAGTGACTCTAATCCATTTCTACTCCACAGAGATGTTTATCTTGTTCTTGGAGTCAAACTGTAAACTTTTGATTTTTCCTTTTTATGTTTCACCTCTAATAGTCACATGCTTGGAACAGAGTAGGCCTATAATGGTATGAATTTGCTACACCATGTTGACCAGAAGTCTCACCATTACCTTTTAAGCATTACTTTATTTCTGGTCCTAATTTCTTGTCCATAGCTCTGTGTGGTTCTGACCTTTGGAGATCATAATAAAGGTTAATCTTTTTTTAATGTACTCATCATTTATACTCATCTCTGAGATAAAGTGAGTTACATTATATAATGGTTGAAAATAAACTTCTTTAATAGGTTTATGTGACTAAAATTATAAAGGTCAAAGGAATTAATGGGAAATTTATTTTAATTGTGCATTGATTCTAAATAATAATATTGTTTTCTTTAAGGGACTTAACTAGTTTGATTCTGAATCATATTTTATTATATTACTAAACAGAAACATATCAACTCAAATTGATTTGTTGACTTTCTGCTATATTTTAGGCCTTGTGAGAAATACATGTGAAGGAAATAGAAAGTTCTCTGCCATTAGGAATTCTAGTATTTCTCATCTGAAGGCTGAAGTTGGAAGGCATACTTCTCTACTTTCCCCCGTAAAAGTCTATGAGAATCAGAGATGGGTGGCTTTTTATTTTCAAACTATACACTCTTATCTCCTTTTCCCAGCCCCCTACCATCAGAGGAGTATATTTCTTGCTTCGCAACTACTTGAGAATTATTATACTATCAGAGGGAGCCACCTT
>NW_012144966.1:6554394-6557107 GCF_000956105.1 Propithecus coquereli | reverse complement strand
TGCTGTCCCTGAACACACCCTGTGTCAGGAGCGTAGCTTTATTCGGTAGTCCACCTTATCTGAGTCATTGGGGAGGAAAATATTTGTTTAAACATAGTCCCTTGTATCTGTGCTGGGCAACAGCACACTACATTCAGCAACTGCCCTCTGAAAGCCAAGCCTTTGTCTCCAACAGGGATTATGAAAGCACAGATTTCTTGAGAAGTGCCTGCCCACCTGTGTTTACATTCTAAATCATGGGAAGATGCTTGGCAGCCAAAAAGGAGATGCTCAGGGAAAAGTTTGCTGAGGTTATAGAGACTTTTTGAAAGGCAGTTCCCCCTTTAAAGTGATTGGAATAGAGCTGGGATTCTTGAAAACTGTTATGGAATATTGTATTAGATGGAGCCTTGAAGGGTTTTATTTATCCCTTTTTTTAGCTTTCCATGTAAGACCTAGGAATGTATCCTATTTTAGAAACTCTCCTAGGAAGGAAGTTTTATATAACCTTTCCCCTGTTAGCCATTTTTTTAACTTCTACAAAATCCTTATCAGAAAATTCTTGCTTACTAATATGACCCTAATGCTCACTGCTGCAACTCAAGCCTGGCATCCTTTGCTTTTTCTTTTGCTGTTTATATCCTCCACTGTGGGACTTCTCTTAGCTGAAGCCCATTATTAAGTCACTCTTTGGCCTTTTCTCTAAGGCTAAATAATGAGGGTTTTTTTCCTCCTTTTTTTGTAGGTCATATTTTTTGAACCATTTAATGATTTTTGTTGTTAAAAATTTGATTGGGGATTTCCTGTATCTGGAAATGCATTAGGCCTTGAACTTTGTAGCCCTAAGACTTCTCCTGCTACCTCTTAAAATACACCAAATAAAATTAAGACTAGGAGAATTATGGAGCTGCAAATAAACCAAAATATCACAAAAGAAAAAATCAAAAACACTGAGTAGTTGTCTGTCTCGCTTTTGTCGAGCAAGATACTTGTAAAATGAAGCATGCTTCATTGTCAGCTGGGCATCCTGTTTATTGACAATTGAGCAACAAGAATGTGGTCAGGTTTAGATAAATAACTACAACTCGCATAATTTTAAATGAAGACTGTTAAAAGCTAAGCATGCCAAGAAAGTAAGTATGACCCAACTGTAGCCCTTTTTTGTATGTCGGATACATATATAGTTTCTAGTTACCAAGGGCATTTGAAGACTACAGAGCCATTATTGGAATATTTTTTAATATGCTGCCAGATACAATTGTTTTAGATTTTTACAATTATATTAGATCTCTAGTTAGCTTTTAAGGGGCATACGATCTTAGCCAAGTTTTAGCATCAAGATTATGATAGCTTTGTAGGTAAATGTAGACATTTTTCTTTTCTTTTCTTTTTTTTTTTTACTTTAAAACAGTTGAAATATAGGACAAGATTAACCTAATGTTTAATGTTTGGTTGAACTCACTTATAAAACTATCTGAGCCCCATGCCTTTCAAAGGTAGGTCTTTGATAATTCTTGCTATTGTTTAATACAGCAGACATGAAAAATACTGTATCTATGTGCAATCCAGGGAATAGTAATGCAAGGATCACACATGTTCTCACCACTGTTTCAGAAGTAGAACACTATCAGTGACTTCACAGCCTACTATGTGCCCCTTCCTGTTCATGTCCTCCTCTCTGTCCCAACCCCCATCTGATGTAAACACTATCCTAGTTTTAGTTTACCATTACTTTGCTTTTCTTTATGGTTTTACTGTCTTTGTATGTATTACTAGAGATTATATTACTGAGTGGAGCCAAAATTTATATTGTAGAATCATACTCTTCTATTTCTTATGTCATTTCCTTTTTTGTTTTTGATTTGTGTTCCCTATTTTTGTTTTGAAATTCATTTATATTTACATATGCAACTGTATGTCATTTTCAGTTCACTTTACTACTTTATAATATTCCACTGTGTGACTATACCACAATTCCTTTGTTTATTCTACTGTCAATGGACATTTGGGTGTCCACTGGGGGACATTTTCAGTTTCAGACCTTCTGATTGCTTCTGTGTGACCATTGTGGTGCATATCTCCTGGAACTCACATGCCAAAATTCTTCTAATGTATGATTTTAAAGTAGAATTGTTGGATTATAGAATACACTTATGTTCAACTTTATAAGGATATGTCCAGCTGTTATTCCTGAATGATTTTTAACAATTTCCTGCTCCTACTGGGAGTAGATAAGAATTCCTGTGTTCAGTATCCTTGCCAAGATCTCATGTTGTCAGATTTAAAATTTTATTGCCAGTAGATAGGTGCAAAGAAGATCTTATTGAGGATTTAATTTACATTTCCCTGATGAGTAATGAGATTGGTCAGTTTTCCAAGTGCTTGATGTCCATTCATAATTTCTTTTCTGTGAAATACCTATTTATGTTCTTTGCCAATTTGCCTTTTAGATTGCTTATCTTTTTCTTAATTGATTAGTAGAAATTCTTTATCTATTTTGAATATAAATCATTTTTTGCTATATGTATTGTAAATGTCTTCTAATTTGTAGCAACTCCTCTTATTCTATGATTTCTCCTGATGAACATAAAGCCTTCCTTTTATGATAGTTGAATTTACACATCTTCTCTTCATGCTTTGAATGTTTAAAAAATATTCTCCTCCCTGCTGAATATGTAAAGATATTTCTATTTCTTATAAAAGTTTTCATTTTGACTTCTACATTTCAGTGCTT
>NW_012144966.1:6549760-6554344 GCF_000956105.1 Propithecus coquereli | reverse complement strand
AGTAACTTTACCGTGTCTAACTGATAGGAATAAAACGTTGAAAGCCCTCATTATTACGCTATGTGTATTGGCAAAAAGTGGCAGATTAATTTTTAGCACAGTCAAGTAAAATGTCATACATACATTAGAGAAAAACAATCAAAAATAGGTTCTGCACCATCTTTGGTGAAGCAGTCAGAGGGATATGATTGAAATAACCTTCAGCTCTGAGTCAAAAGCTCTAGCTTCTATTCTCGGGCCCTGCCACTTGGGCAAATAATTTCACTTCTCTGTGTAAAAGCAGAGTTTGGCTGTGATCTCCTAAAATCCTCTAGCTTTAATGGGGTATGAATGTAGGAGCCTGGAAAGGAATCTAGAGTCATTGCAGGTTTCTTAATTTATATAATTCCATGCAATTAAAGAGACCAAGTAAATTCTGGAAGCTGTGAGGAAGGTTGTTACAGTTTATAGATAATATACAAAGAATTTATAGTGTTTATACATCATAGGTTTGATTGCTACATCTACAAAATCTAGTGGGATTCAAGAAAGTTAGAAGGAACCATCAAAACAGCATGCTGGAACTATTATAAGAGGTGTAGCAATCTTCAGCCTGTGAAGGGAGAAAAAAAGCCAAATTTAGAATTGTCTACAAAGTCATGATTTTTATGTATTTCATACCTGAGAAAGTAATGTTAACTCAGATAAGAAAAGTACTATTTCACACAGTGGATGATAAATTTATGGAAATTTCTACCTGTGTATGCAAAAAGTAAAAATAACTTTAGGAACATTTAGGCAGATGCAGAAATGACAGTCTGTCGTGGATTATCAAAAGATACTATAAAGTATGGAGTTCATGCCTGAAAGTTGCTATTAACAGGGATCATAGTTATTATGCCCTCCCTGTAAGCCCCTGGGTTCCAATGGAAGTTGCCGATACAGCATAGCTCCAATTCAGAAAGGCAAATTGTAAGTCATAAAAAGTTCTTTTTAGGATGGCAAAGTTCCTTAATAATTAATATTACTAGTAGTGTAATATAATTTAAAAATTTTGTTTTGATTCCAGTTGAAGAATCCTCATGCTTATGATGATAGAAATTTATACTAGAAAACAATACTGGTGTCACAGGAAAACATTAACAGTTCCATCTTGCTGAATAATGGCCAAGATAAGCTCACTTTTCTTTTTAGAATCATAGAATCTTAGAGTTGACAATGTCCTTGGAGATTATGCACCTCAGTGCCCACCTCCCACTACCTTCTCAAGTCAAGTATCCATTCTTTACCTGACAGATGTTCCTCGTGCCCCTGTTTGTACACTGTCAGTATTTGGCAGCTTACTCCTCTGGGGAGTACTGTTCCCTTGTTGGACTGCTCAGATTTATCCTTCTTCTGAGCTGAAATCTCCCTGCATGTACCCTCTTCTCACTGGCGTGCTTATACCTTCTGGGCAAATCTACTCTTCTCGCAAATGAAGCATAGCCCTTTGACATCTTCTCTACTCCGGGGTAACATATTCGGTTGCTCTTCAAGCAATGCATTTCCAGACACTTTAAAATCCTGACAGCTCTTTTCTGACCACACTCTCTTTTCCAAAAGCTCTCTGCAAGTGTTCTGGAGGAAAAAAAATAGGAAGAAAAAAGCATTTGATTAATTCAGAGTAAATTATTTCACATAATCAAGAATATTATTTTATTTTTATCAATAAATCCTAAAAATTTTTAAGAACTTTTTCTCATGGCTAAGACATACTGATTTTCTCAGTATTCTTATGGCCACCTGAATTTCCTGATTGTTGCCAGAAACACTGCTATCAATCCACCATCTCAAAATGTAGTGTTCACCTTCATATTTATCTCTACTAAATTATCTTACCGGTTTTAAGCTATTCTTTCTGCTTCATGATGTTTTACAATCTTGATTATTTGGGCCAACATATTAATGATTCATCTTATATTTTTATCATCTTAAAATTCATAAGCATATCTCCAAGATCTTGATGGAAATGTTAAACAAGATTATACCAAGAGCTGGAAGGATTAAGTTAAGCAGTGCCGACATTCAAAATTTAATGTGAAATAGAATTTAGGGAGACTTGTACTTTTATACTTGCATTTCTTTTAATCTTGCACTAATTTATAGCCTATTAAAATATACTATTCATGCTAACAAATACTAGTTACATTTTAAAACACTTGTTTTTATTTGTATTGTTGTTTCTTCAGAAAATGTACAATTGAATGGAAAAAAGCATTCACTTTTATTTTCTTTCTTTTTTTTAGGTTTTTCACAGGTTGTGATTATTTAAAACACATGGCTACAACCAACTGATGATATTTAACTGATTTAATTGATAAGAATATAATCTAATGATAAGTGAAAATAATTAGGGGGACAGGGATAACCTTCTGAGTGTTGACTTTAAGAGTCTAATTTCACGACATAACAGTAATGTCACAATATCCATTGATGGAGAAAGTGAACAGTCTTATTTTATAATGTTCTTTTATTTTAATTAATTGCATTTTAGAAAGAAGAAAACTAAACTATTCATTCTCTTTCATGGTCTCTATTACGTTCTGAAAATTATCTTATCTTCTATTATGTTCTTTTTTAAATAGTCATTCCTCAAGGACTCTCAATCTCTAAGCCAATTATTATTCCTTTTTCTCCAGCTGGTCTGCCTTTATCAAACATTATGACATTCAAACTCTTGCTATTCCTTATCCTTGAAGTTCACTTTTAAGGGGGCAGAAGATAAGTTTTCTGTGCTGGGCAAAGCATGACCATGCTTCAGGTTAGCTTTGGACTTTGAATAAATCACTTTCAGACAATTCTTTTTGAGTTGTGATACACAAATGGTATAAGATTAATCAGCATTTTAGCTATTAGTGGCTTTTGATTCTTGTGAGACTAAGATTGTCACTTTTCTTCATACAAATGTGTTATTTGACTGTGACTATTGAAATTAAGCTTCAATTTATTATATTTTAAATGGAAGGTAAGAATTTTTCATTTTAGGTATATACGCATAGTACATATATACTTTTCCATGGCTCTCATATTATTTATATTGGATATAAATACTAGTTAAGATGTCTATTCTGGTTTTTTTCCCCTAAGTTATATAAATTCTAATAAAAATAAGACAGGATCAGGGATAATGGTGAACATAGCATTCTTTCATTCAAGGATGCAAGAAAATGAAATGTTCAATATTTGCAGCATGCCTTTCTAAAACAAAATATTCTGGTGGAAATATGGTTTATTTTTTAGAGTCTGAACACAGAGATTATTAATAGAAATGTGTTAGCTCATATTATATGAGGCTGAGTATATTGAGAGGATTAAACACTAGGAGATACTGAGCTTAGGTAGCAAGCTGGCTGCTGTGAAGTAAGCTTGGCTTCTTGATATTCTGTCCTGAAGCTAAAAATCAGGTCATCAAGAAGTCCTCTATTAGGGATGTCTGTAACGTTATTTGACTGTCTTTTGTTTAAGCTGGAATTTATGCATCAAAATAAAAGTTGTTTTCAAGTATTGTCATCATGGGAAGCCATGTAGCTACTCTAAAGTTCACTGACAAATCTTGGGACTTAAAATGGTTAACTTCTGACTCCCATCACCACTGTGGTCCAGGAGCATAGCAGGCAGGAGCCAACTGTTGAGGTAGAAATGCTTTGGGTAACATTCATTTAAACTACACAGGCTATCGTGGCTGGGAATTTCTCAAAGCTACAAAGGCTTCTGGGATTTTAGAAACCATTAGAGGTCAAGAAGAGTCCTTCAGCTTGTAAACCTGAATGGTCACAATTTAAGTTAAAGAAAGTTTCTTTTGGTAGGAATCACCTTGACCCCCATTTTCTATAATGAAAGATTGATGATATCCCTATTAGCTTGTTTAAATTGAACTACAAGAGTCTGTAGGATACCAAATTTTTCTATTTTTTTAAAAATTCTACCCACTTAGGCCTGACAAAAGCCAGACAAGTGAATGGTTGTGAGGAATGAGAAGTTATAGTTGTGTACTGCACCGTGCTTGGATTTGACCATGGGAAATATGATCATTACTGACATTGGAGTTGCCTAAACTCCTCTTCCTCCTCTCAGAAAGTTCAAATACAATATTATAATTCAACTCTTCTGCTCCTCCCATCCTCTCAAATGAGACAGCTTATCCCGTGGTTGCTGAGGCTAAAGGAGAAAGAATTCAGATGCACAGTTCTTTCACTTAAAAGAAGATCAACTCTGATTGATCCAGTCATGATGTCTGAGTGAAATCTAGATGAGAATGATTTCTTTCCATAGATATTGTCTGTCGTGCCTCTATCCTCCAGTCAGTGTTTAATCAATTTCAGCCATTTCTTCCAAATACACTGCAATCACATTTTATAAATCTACCTAAGCCTTAGTTTTCATCAGCCGCGATAAATTAGGCCACTCTTGTTTTATCCTAAGATTATCAGTCCAGTAACATGCTCAGAGAATTCAAGCAGAAGAAGTCATGATCTTCCTTTCATGAGTCTAATCTGAGTGCCCAGTACAAGTAAGAGGGGGTAGTCTGGGAGTGGACATAGCTCTTTTGAGGAGCAACTGTGGTGA
>NW_012144966.1:6544997-6545874 GCF_000956105.1 Propithecus coquereli | reverse complement strand
TTTTAAAAAATAAATTATCACTCTCATTTTTTCATTTGAATTCAATCCAACACATATTTACTATGTGTCTTCTAGAATTTGGGACACATGAGAATATGGTTGAATATTTAAGCTCCATTTTTATGTCATTTAGGTTTTAAACAGTATAATAAATTTATCAAACATCTGTTAGGAATAAGCAAATTTCTTTAGTACTTAAAATTATATTTAAAAGAAAGATACAAAGTAAGGATTTTTATTAGGATGACCTTAGACCTCTTATATAATGCCTCTATACCAAGTTTTCCACTAGTAATGACACGTATCTTTTAAGATGTGAAAATAGAATAGAAAATATAAAGGTTTCATTTTTGTATTTGGAATACCTATGAATGCTTCCTCTTTGTTGTCATTGTTGCTTAGCTTTATTTTTTTCTTCTTTTATTATTTGTTCTAGGTTGTACTGGTCAGTGGACATCTGGACAGCTGGGATGTTGGGCAGGGGGCCATAGATGATGGTGGCGGAGCCTTTATATCATGGGAAGCACTCTCGCTCATCAGAGATCTTGGTAAATATTTAGAAAATTGTTAACCAATGTGTGGAGGATCTCAGTAGTGACATGTTTAACTCAGCACACAAAATATTTAACAGATTAGTTACTCTGATGTGTTCAATGATCCTCCTGAGGCCTGTACGTTTTTTGTTTGGTCAATTCCCAGAAAAGAACTAACTTATCCCCTTAAAGAAAGAAGTTTTTATTTAGGTGTACTCCAGACATCCAAATATTATCAGCCACTGAAGAAAATGAACAAGCAAATAAAACTTAAGCAAATGTAACTATATCCGCTACAGACTATGCAAGAAAAACATGACCAAATGCAAAGAGAAATCAGCAGC
>NW_012144966.1:6540588-6544947 GCF_000956105.1 Propithecus coquereli | reverse complement strand
TGGCTTCTGTCTCCTATGAGAGAAGGGCCCCAGAAGCAGGCATGTTTGCTGTCTGCCTCCCAGCAGCCTCCAGTGGGCACGTGCAGCCCTGCACCCCTGAGGTGGGCTCTCTCAGGGCCTCCACTCTGCTCCCAGTGTTCCTTGTGAGCACCCAGTGGAGGCCTGTGGAAAAGATCTGGAAAATGGGCAGCTAGTGGGGATTTCCAGGGATTCTGAACTCTCATGCTAACCCACATTTTCCCTGTAAGAATCTGTCAACATTTCGGTTGCATTCTTTGCTCCTGCTTTTAAGACTGCCACCTCTCCCTGCTGTCACTGCCAAAGGCAAAACAATTCATGTGTCCCATCTCACCTTGGAACGGTTTGCCACCCTCTGGAATTCGGTTCCTCTGGCTGAATTACTATCTCAGATCTCTGATGGGTTTTTAAAAAGTTAAGATTTTATAGATGATCCAGCTTTCTCTTATTGTTAGGGTAGGGACAAGCATTCTCTTGTGGCTATCTGCCTTTTAAGAGGAAGCAGACTGATTTTTCCCCACAAACTGATTTTCTATAAATTAGATTCAGTGAATTGGCCTGCTTTCCTTTCATCCTTCAGTCTTTCTTCCCACTAGCAATGATTTTTAAAGAATTAAACTGGGTCCTATAATCCCCCTATAGCTTCTCATCATTTAGAATAAAATCCAGTTCCTCACTGTGGCCTACAAGTTTCTACTTGCTCTTCCAGCCTCCAGTGATCTGTCCAGGCATTCTCTAACTCACAGCTATTTTCAGTCTAGAAGCACCAGCTTTCTTGCCAGTCTTCAAACACACTACACTGTGCCTGCCCAGAGCTTTCACATGGGTTTTCATGCTGCTTAGAATGCTCGTTCCCCAGATTTTGCATGGCTCACTTTCTGTCTTCATTCAGGCCTCTGCTCAGATGTCATCATCTCCTTAGGGAGAGACCTTCCCTGACAGTTCTACCTGAAATAGCCTCATTTTCCATCCTCTCCCTGCCACCGTCTCTCTCTATTCTCTTTCTCTGCCTTATTTTTCTCTATCACACTTAAAACTATCATTATATTGTGTTTATTTATTTATTTTCCATCTCTTCCACCAGAACATAAATTCCATTAAGGTAGAAGGTCTGTTTGTTCTATTCATTTCTGTATCTCTAGAACATAGTGGGAATGCAATACAAATTGGTGAATGAAATCATGAATGAATGCCAAAGAGCATGAAATTTTCTTCAGTATCTTGCATTAGCTCATTTTCGTAAGAATGCACTCTCTCTGAGGCTGTTCTCTCTCCCTTGTTCTGCCATATTTTGATTATGTTCTTATTCATTTTATAACGAAGTGAATCTGTTTGGCTTCAGCATCTTCATATGTGAAAAGCTCTTATGATTAGGAAAATTCAAGTTCATTCAAAAAGCAGAGAAGTGAAGGGCTTGTCCTTGGGGCTGCTCCCTGTGTACCCTTGGTTCTGTCCTTCTCTTCTCCCAGACCCACAGTTGGCCTACGGGCAGGTGTGTGCCATTGCCAGTCTAATTTCTCCTCCTAGTAGGCTTTCATCCACGCATTTCCTTTTCTGCTCTACTGTCGTGGGTTCTTCCCCCTGTTTCCAAGGCTCCCATTCCCAAGGTAGTCAGGGCCAATGTATGCTTCACCAGTAAGGAGCCCTGCATTTCAGAGAACTAGAGTTCTCGTTCTGCCCTCCTGGGTGTCTTGCTGTGGCTGCTATTGCTGTTGCTGTTGTTTTAATAATTTTTTACTCTATACTGCATTTGGAAGAGATGGTGATGGGAAGGAAGTTGATGGAAAGGAATTGGTCAGTGCTATACCTGCCTCAAGAAGCAGCACACGAGGTGGGTGTATGATGGGGTGCCCACTTTTCTGTTGGTTCTAGGGGTCCATATCTAGAAAGAGAAGCAATGAAGCCACTGTGCATTTTCCTATCTTTTATCAGGTAGTTATTTTTCATGAAACTGGAGTTTACTATATCTCTGGGTAGTCTGTTTTTGTTTTGTTTAAATCATAACTTAAATCATAACTTTATTATAATTAAGATTCATTTATGCCTGACCTGACATACAGCAGATCTTCCGTATGCTCGCGACTTCGTATGCTTTTCTACATTATCTTTTGTGAGGCTACCTTAAGGAATGCTAGCCAGATCCCATTTTGAATGAGACCTCCTGCACTATTTTCCAAGTGTACATAGAAGCTCTTATGATTAGGAAATTCAAGTTCATTCAAAATGCTACTGAATCTGAAGTAGCGTTTTGACATTACTTAGCTTTAAATCAATAGGTATTAAAATTATAGCTACTGTGTCACTGTGGCCTCCAATTTTTTCTTCTGATTTAAAAAATATATACTAAAACAAGCTCTCATAATCCAAACAGTATGTTATCATTCTTTCATAGCACTATACGAAAGACCTTATCCTGATAGGAAACATTTAGTTTCCTATCATTCAGAAACCATCTGTCCCATTTATAAACTACTAGTTTAAATAATAATTCTAGATTGGAGAATGGAGGCATTTTTAAAAACATAAAGAAGTATTATAAGCCACGTTAATTATTCTGAAGGAAATCTGAAGAATAGAATAATAGCTGCCTTGATTTAGTTACTCTTCCATGTTATCTGAGAAAAGTTCATTAAAACACATTTTGACACTTTTAATCCACTGGAACGTTATTGGGAAAATCATTCTGAGAGTTCTGAGAATGTTGACTAATTGGGCTGTTTGTCCCACATGGGATTACACCACTTTCTGAATCAGAAGTTCCTGCTATTGCAACATGTTTTATTCTTTATTCTTTGTTTTTCTTTTTCCCCTTAGAAACAGTCCATTTGGGTTCGTTACATGGCCATTTGTGAGTTTGGGGCATTGTACTTGTTTGTAATTACAATGAAGTCATACTAGGCAGGGTCTGTGTGTAAGTCAACAAGAGATCCTGCAGCTGCTCAGTGAATCAGCCAGTGAAGAGAGTCACCCTGATGTTTTAAACCCGAAATCCTGCTTTCCCAGAGTCATGGGGAATTTTTATTTTAGCCATCAAGAAGATTGGTTCAACTTTGGTTTGCTTACTACATGCTGTGCATAGATATCAATCTGCTGAACTTTTTATTTAACTTTTTTTTTTTTTTGAGACAGAATCTTGCTTTGTCACCCAGGCTGGAGTGCAGTGATGCAATCATAGCTCACTGCAGCCTCTAACTCGTGGGCTCAAGCGATCCTCCTGCCTCAGCCTCCTGACTAGGTAGAACTACAGGTGTGTGCCACCATGCCTAGCTAATTTTTTAAATTATTTTTTAGTAGAGTCGGGGTCTTGCTTTGTTGCCCAGGCTGGTCTCAAACTCCTGGCCTCAAGCAATTCTCCCAACCTTGGCCTCCTGAACTGCTGGGATTACAGGCATGAGCCACCGTGCCCAGCCTTTTTAAACTTTTCATTGAAATGTAATATCCTCAGAGAAAGTGCACAAATCCTAAAGTGTATAACAAGGTGAACTTTTGCAAACTGAGCACACCTGTGTAACTACTACCCAGATCAGGAAACAGAACATGACAAGCACCCCAGAATCTTTCCTGTATCCCTCCATCTTGTCACTGACTCTCCTCACCAAGGGTAACCACTCTCCTGTTTTGCTTGTTTTTATACTTTATATAAACAGAATTATACACAATGTGTCATTTTGTATCTGGCTTCTTTCATTCTTCATTATGTTTATGAGATTCATCCTTATCATGTATTGTGTTCATTTTTTCCATTCTTACTGTTGTGCAGTGTTCCATTGATGAATACATACATTTTTTTCATTCTGCGGTTAACAGGCATTTGAATGGTGCCCTTTTGGAGGGAGAGTGAGGACTATTATGAATATTGTTTTTTAAAAAATGAATTTATTTATTTTCAGAGATGTGGTCATACTGTGCTGCACATGTTGGTCTTAAACTCCTGACCTCAAGCAATCCTTCCACCTCAGCCTCTATTATGAGTATTTTGTTATGAACATTCTAGTGCATTTCTTTTGGTTAAAGTACATACACACGCTACATTCCTGTTGGATATATAGCTAGGAGTGGAATTTCTGGGTCACAGGGTATGTGTACGTTCTGATTTAATAGATAAGCTGGTTTTTCAGAGTGGCTGTGTGTATCTACACTCACACCGGCAATGTACAAGCGTTCCAGATGCTCTACCTCCTCACCAATATCTGGCATTTTCTGTCTTTTTCATTTTAGCTGTTCTGGTGGATATGTATTGAATGTGGTTCAATTTATATTTCCTTGATGATAATGAACCTGAGTACTCTGAGATATACAAAGAAATTTGTATATCTTTCTTTGTGAATTTTCTGTTCAAAT
>NW_012144966.1:6538322-6539963 GCF_000956105.1 Propithecus coquereli | reverse complement strand
CTGATCAGTTAGTTCCAATTTAATAGTGAGTACATGTGGTGTTTGTTTTTCTATTCTTACACTACTTAGGAGAATGGTGTCCAGTTCCATCCAGATTGTTGCAAAAGGTATTAATTCATTTTTTATGGCTGAGTAGTACTCCATGGTATACATATACCACATTTTATTAATCCACTCATGAACTGATGGGCACTTGGGATGTTTCCACATCTTTGCGATTGTGAATTGTGCTGCTATAAACATTCAAGTGCAAGTGTCTTTTTGATAAAATGACTTTTTTTTTCCTTTGGGCAAATACCCAATAGTGAGATTACTGGATCAAATTGTACATCTACTTTTAGTTCTTGAATGAATCTCCATACTATTTTCCATAGAGGTTACACTAGTTTGTAGTCCCACCAACGGTGTGTAAGTGTTCCTTTCTCTCTGCATCCACACCAGCATCTATTGTTTTGGGACTTTTTGATAAAAGCCATTCTTACTGGGATTAGGTGACATCTCATTGTGGTTTGGATTTGCATTTCCTGATGATTAGTGACATTGAACATTTTTTCATGTTTATTGGCATTAATCTATCTTCTTTTGAAAAGCTTCAGTTTATGTCTTTTGCCCACTTTTTAATGGGTTTGTTTGATTTTTTTTCTTGCTGATTTGCTTGAGTTCTTTGTAGATTCTAGTTATTAGCCCTTTATCAGATGCATAGCATGCAAATATTTTCTCCCATTCTACAGATTGTCTATTTGCTCTATTGATTGTTTCCTTGGCTGTGCAGAAGCTTTTTAATTTAATCAGGTCCCATTTATTTATTTTTGTTATTGCCATGATTGCCTTTGGGATCTTCTTCATAAATTCTTTACCTAGGCTGATATCTATAAGAGTTTTTCCAGCCTCTTCTTCTAGAATTCTTATAGTTTCATGCCTTAGGTTTCAGTCTGTTATCCACTGTGAATTAATTTTTGTGAATGGTGAGAGGTGTGGCTCCTGTTCCAGTCTTCTACATGTAGTTATGCAATTTTCCCAGCACCGTTTATTGAATAGGGATTCTTTTCCTCAGTGTATGTTTTTGTCTGCTTTGTCAAAGATCAGATTGCAATATGAGGATGGTTTTATATCTGGGTTCTCTGTTCTGATCTATTGGTCTATGTCCCTGTTCTTGTGCCAGTACCGTGCTGTTTTGTTACTATAGCCTTGTTATACAGCTTAAAGTCTGATAAAGGGATGCCTCCTGATTTTTTCTTTTTGCTTAAGGTTGCTTTGGTTATTCAGGCTTTTTCTGGTTCCATATGAAGTGTAGAATTAGTTTTTCTAGATCTGTGAAAAATGACATTGGTATTTTAATGGGGATTATGTTGAATCTGTAAATCATTTGGAGAAATATAAATATTTTAATAATGTTGATTCTGCTGATCCACGAGCATGATATGTTTTTCCATTTGTTTACATCATCTACAATTTCCTTCGCCAGTGATTTGTAGTTCTCCCTGTAGAGGTCTTTCCCCTCCTTGGTTAAATATATTCTTAGGTATTTTATTTTCTTTGTAGCTATTGTGAAAGTTACTGAGTCTTTGATTTGATTCTCAGGTTGACTGTTGTTGGCATATAGGAATGCTACTGATTTGTGTACATTGATTTTGTAACCTG
>NW_012144966.1:6525746-6526157 GCF_000956105.1 Propithecus coquereli | reverse complement strand
TTTGAACACATTTATAAGTTTCACTAACACACTTAGCATCCTTATATCTCATTCAGCTAACTAACATAGGCATTTCTACTGGCATATGTAAAAATGCAAATGGTGTATAGATTGATTCATAAAATATGTGAGATGCAGTAAGATTTGTTAAAAATGAATCACTTAGAATGTGATCTACCTTTTAGTTTTGATGTGACATGAGAGATTCCATAGTCATTTTAGAGCCTTAGCCTACATGAATATTGCTGTTATTATTTTATCATTTGGTTAGAATATACCATTAGTAGGTGCAACCCAGGCCCAGTGGCATGCAGCGTCATGACCAATTCTTTCCTGTCTGATAGAGTCTTGAGGGGTGGCAGATGAATGCTGTGAGAGGAAGAGTCTCATGGCCCCCTTTTTCTATATCAT
>NW_012144966.1:6525120-6525696 GCF_000956105.1 Propithecus coquereli | reverse complement strand
TTTTTCTCTTTATAGAGCACAGATATTTATTTTGGTGGTTAATTTTATTTCAATGTGTTCAACTAGCTTCATTGGAGTGGTGAAATAAAAGAGAAACTAGACCCATCTGAGTTGGGTTTTAGGTCACTCTGTTCTACAGACTACATTTTTGGGCTCAAGCAAGTCATTTGAACTCTCTGGACTTCATTTTCCTCATCTCTATTCAACTGTAAGTTTCCAGAGTATTTTATTTGCTTTAGAGTAGAAGAAAAATTGTATCTTCTCTAAGCTTTGAATCTTACTTCTTTGGTACTCAGCATGGGACCCTAAATTGCTGTTAATTGAGTTGAATTCAATTGCATGGGTAAATGTCAAACACCATGCAGAGGTGAATTGAGTATCTTTTTCCAGCTCTGAAAGTACATTGACTTCAGTTACCTTTGATAGCTAGTGATCAGTCTCTTCCATTCAGGACTTAAGTCTCTAAAAGATTTCTGAAAACCTATGTAAACATATGATTAAAACTCTAAAATGAAGAGTAATATTTCCTTTTAGTAGTGTTATGAAGCAGCATAGTATACTGTTAAAAAACTACAG
>NW_012144966.1:6510893-6512213 GCF_000956105.1 Propithecus coquereli | reverse complement strand
AAAATACAATGGAAACTGTTGAGTTATTGCTTTGATTAATGTGTGTGGGAAAATATAATTCAGGAAGTGTTTTAAAGGCTATATTTCTGTTCTCATCACCATAGGCCATAGATCCATCTAGCCATCCCATATTCACTTGTTTCAGGCAGCATATCAGAACAAAGAAATATTTTATGAAGTGCTTCATATTGGAATTATTCCTTTTCTGAAAAAAAGTATGAATTCATCTTTTATAGTTGAATAATTTTAGATGAAGTCATTTTAATGTCATTTTTGGTCACAAATAAAGAGTTGAATAGAGGAATTTTTGAACTTATTACCTTTCTGCAAACTTACAGTGTGCTGTCACAAAAAATTGTGGTTAAACTTATTATAAAGCAAAGGTTTTTGGTAAAAATGCAAAATATCTACCAAGAGAACTCCATGTTGTATATTTTCACTTTTATAATCTACACCTAGGAGAAGGGAGGAGAAAACCAATATTTATTGAATATCTCTTATGTGCCAGTTACTTTGCATGGTCTTTTTTAATCCTCAGAGCAGCCCTCTAAGACATGTATTATTACCTCTAATAGGTCACAGGACCTATCTGGGACTCAGTTCTTTATCAGTAAAATAGATGACAATTTGTTTGCAAGGCCATTATATGGATCAAATATAATCTAGGCAAAACGTATGTCTTTCAGAGTTGCAAAGATGGAAAATACATGGCATATAATGTTGAAGAAAACTGCGGTGGCAATGCTGCTACTGATGGTGATCATCTCAGTGGCTTGGAATTCAAACGGAGCACTTTGGTAGAGCAGTGATGTCAGACATAGAGAGACAAGGCAACCTTCACAGTGGTTATAATGAGGAAAAAGTTCAAAAATGTCCTACGGCATTTTATGTCAGTACTATCGTTTTACTAAGTGAAAATATATAATATTTCATTATACATTTGCACTTAGCAAAATGGAGGTAAATGATAGGTAAAATGATTATTTTAAAGAATTGGCAGTGAATACTCTTGCTTTAGGTCTTAAATGAAGTAGGGTCAAATAAGATTTATCATCCAAGTCTTCTTAGATTGATGTGTAGATGACAATAGACTGTTCCTAATTTTAGAATGATCTAACAATGGCAGATAGTATGCTTGAATATGCTGTATCAAGTTTAGTTTTAGATATGTGATTCTCATTGAGTCTAGAAGGTAGGAACTACTATTACTTCTTTTACAGAAGCAGGGCCCAAATCTGATACACTCACAACTTGTAAAAGTAGAAATTCTCTTATTTCTTTTTCGTAAGGTTGCTTTTTAAATTTTTTCTTTGATATTTA
>NW_012144966.1:6508682-6510843 GCF_000956105.1 Propithecus coquereli | reverse complement strand
TCATGACCAATTCTTTCCTGTCTGATAGAGTCTTGAGGGGTGGCAGATGAATGCTGTGAGAGGAAGAGTCTCATGGCCCCCTTTTTCTATATCATGCTCAGCTTTCTCCCCCACATATCGTGGTTTGGCCTGCATGCCTTAGAAAGTGAAGCAATGTGGTGGCAAAGGAAAGTGGAAGCTCAAGAAATTGGTATTATTTATCCTGGAGAAGAGGAGTCATGGGAAGGTTTAATAATAATCTCCTTAGTGCCCCAGTGGATTTCCTGCCACCCAAGAGTGGAACACATACAAGTCGAGGGTATGGCTGTCTGGAAAACCTAGGCTGCTTCACTAAAACAGTATCATCATGGTATTGCACAACTTGCCTCACAAGGGAATATCCTGTTTCAATCGCAAACATTGAATGCCCACTTCATATCAAGCACATAAAATGGACAGGACATGGTTCCTTCCATCAGGGAGCTCACAGTCAAACAACAGTGGCTTCACATAGAGACATTTGAGCTAAGTCTTGAAAAGGAAGGAAGTGGGAGAAAAGAGAACAAAATTAGAACTCATGAAAGTACATAGTTTGAGAAGAGGAGGGTGTTTTTGTAACTCTAGAGCAATAAGCGATTGAGGAATGGTAGGAAATGAGACAAATGAAAGGTGAGAATCAGTTCATGAAGGGCACTGAATGCAAAGCTAAAGTTTGGAGTTGGTGCTATAGACAACAGGAGCCACTGAAAATTTTAAGCATGGGATTGCTTCTTTCCAAAAAGATAGTGGGTTGGTTTTCATTTTAACTTCTAAAGTACTGTGATAAATAGAATGGACACACAGAAAAGTAGAGCAGGGAGATCCCAGCTACACTGAGTGAGCCTGGAAAACCACAGTTTTGGAGTTAGTAAGCAAATTGTATTTGCGTGTGGTGGATGAGCCAGCTTCCACCTTCCTGTGCTAAATATACCAAAGAGGAAGTGATGGGGTTTCCAGGGCTGCTGTGTTCTTCACCTACACATGTCTCTGCATCATGCTAATGCTGCATTTTACAAAAGCTGTGGTTTACTCAGCTTCTAATGAATTCTGTTCCAGTAAACTTGCCTAAAAACAAAGGTCTGCAAAGAAACAAGAAAATATACTATGAACATCTGATTGGACCTTTATTGTTAACTGGCTTTTAAAAGTTGTCCTGGAACATAAGAGTTTAGTTTATTCTTAATAAACCCTCCATTCCTATGAACATTCTCCAAAGCAAGGAGTAGGAACAGAGAGTTTCTGCTGGGTATGTCACAGGCTAAAGAATGTATTGAAAGAAGTTATCTATTATAAGAGTACTTGTAATCCTCCTAATGCCCTCCTTGTATTAGATATTAGATAATCATCATTGATGAACCAATAGTCAGCCCATGTTCTTGCCCTACACCAGCATTTCCAGACTATACGACGTGACCAAGATTTCACTGACTTTTCAACCAATTAAGTCCTCTTTCCTTAAGCCTTCCTTAAATAACTCAAAATCTTGAGGTAAATGAGAGGCAGCATGGATAGTAGAATAAGCATATGCTCTATGTTAGAATACCTTAGATTCAAATCCTGCTATGCTACTTATTAACTCTATTATCCAGGGAAAATTATTTAACTTTTTATATCTCAGTTTCCTCCTCTTTACAATGGGAACAATTTGCCTTGCATAGTTGATAGGATTATTTAAAATAATTTAGACAGTAGTATCTGGCCCCCACTAAACCATCAATAAAAGTAACCAATATCATTAGACGCTAATGGCCAAAACAACAAGTATGGACATTCCAGCCGAGAATATAATTCCAGGATAGACTCTTAGCTCTCACATCTTCACGTCTGCACCCCGTCGTACAGTTCAGCTTGGTCAGGGCCGTTCCCACAGTGGAAAAGCCCTCAGAATGAAAGAACAGTAGTTGACTCTGATGAACCAAACTCACAAACCTTCACCCCACTATAGCCACCATCCATGAGTGTATGTAAGGCTAATATATTAGGCTGATTCTCTCCTCATTGCTGTAGTGAAGAGCACTTACTAGATGCTTCATAAATGTGGTGCAGACTTAAAAATCTAATAACACTCCCAGTGTGAGGATGTAGAAATCATTTTTTCCCATACCCTTTGCTGTCTCTGTCAATGTCCTTAACCTAAGTAACA
>NW_012144966.1:6506948-6508632 GCF_000956105.1 Propithecus coquereli | reverse complement strand
GCAATTCTGAGATGGTGAGGGGAGGGAGAGGTCATGGAATTATAGGAGATTCTCACTTTTTACCTGATATATTTACATAATGTTAGACTTTTGTGTAATAATTTTGTGTTACTTCAATAGTCAAGAAAAAGCCCTCAAAAGCACCCCCCCAAAAAAATAAAAGAAAAGAAAGATTCTTGGTATTGCTATTACTGTAAACACTGTGTTAACAGAGCAGAGGTAGGAAAGTAGGAAGAGTTGTGAAGGAGTCACCAAGCCTACCTGGCCGGGAATATATCAGTGAACACAACCAAATGCATGCCAAGTCTTTGATGTAAGTTCCACTGTAACTAGAGTTTTATGTAGCCATTTCCAATGGAGTGGGTTGTCTCTTAAAAGTGGGGTCCCATTTGGGAAGAGGGTTTCCTTCTTCAAGGCCCTGGTCAGTTCTGTGTTGGAAAAACCCCGGGAAATCCAATCCAGAGTAACTGAGGGAAGGGAATGAATAGCTTCCAATGAAATGGAAACCTAAAAGGTAGAGCTACAGACAGCTGGAGCCCTGAAACCAATTTGGAACTAACCCAGACCTAGAAAGGAAATCTCTCTTAGGACCTCCCCTTGGGCTTAGCCATACCTCTGGGTATAATAAAAGTACTAAGAGCTAGCATTTACTAAATATTACTCTGCTCTAGGCATTGTGCTAAACACTTCACTATGTATATACATGTTCTCTTTTCTTCCTGACAGTAGCCCAAGAAGTAGATAACTCTTGTTATATCCATTTTACAGATGAGGAAACTGAAGCAGAGAAAATCTGAGTACCCTGCTCAACTTAAAAAACTTAAATCCAGGCATCCTGACACCATACCCAATATTCTTAAGTACTTTATAATACTTCTTATTATAACAGTATCCCCAGTCTGTTTCTAGGAACACTCTTCCTCAGGATATCAAGAGATGTTACACAAAAAGAAAAAAAAAGTGTCCTATTGTCAAATAAGTTTGAGAAACTCCCTCTTGATGATTGCTTTATTCATCAGAAACATTTGCTGGGAGAGTTTTCCATTGGTACAGTGTACTTGGGGACATACTACCCTAGGGATTGTTGGTAGTAGCAGAACTGAAGAAGAATCCAAGAATACTTGCTCAGATGTGCTTCTGAAACTGAGTATAAATGACCTTGGATTTGTTTTCATTTTAGATTTTCTAAGCCACCTTGCGGAGTTTGCAGTCACCAGACTATTGACAAGGTTAGAACCATGTGATGGTTCTGTAATTGGTATGGTAGAGCTTGTTCTTGTATTTCTCCTTGAAGAGTATTTGCATCCACCCAACTTCAAATTCTAGCCAGCAACCGACTTCTTATCCACACAATCTGAGTCTATTTTATGTAAAATTAATACAGTATTATTGGAAATATTTGAAATATGCTAAGGGCTCTTTCTACCATGGTTTTCTATGGCTCCAAATGAATCTCAATTTGGTAGATTTTTCTTTTCTAGAAGGAACTTTTGTCTTAAAACATTTCATGAACTCTCCCTACTCCCATTTTGGATGCTCTGTCTCCACAGTTATTTTGTGAACACAGGAAGGGAGACTAATGGCCCTTAAAATCACTGGTGCTCAATATTTTTAGAGAATAATACATCTGCATATGAAGCTGTTCAGGAAATTAACTTGTTTTAAGACACAAAAAAATTTCCCT
>NW_012144966.1:6505565-6506822 GCF_000956105.1 Propithecus coquereli | reverse complement strand
ATCTTATTTTTATATAAGAGAAGATAATTTTTTTACACCCCTGTTAGTGATCACTTTGCCTCCTAACATAATTATGTTAGTTATACTTACGTAACTCTAGGGCTAGCTGGTATGGTATCCCTAAAATATCCTTTCCCTTTACTATTGTATGTATCCTCTCCTCTTACTCCCTTGCACGATGGAAATCTGGTGCTCCCTCCACTTTTTTCCATTTTCATACTAAGTTTTCAGGAGTCTTAAATTCCTCCTGGTCACTTCCCTCTTCCACGTCCTGCTCATGTTAATGCCCAGTGTCCACTCCGCATCCTGCTTCCTATGACTGCCCCCACTGAGTCTTACTCTTTAATCTTAAAATCGATTGTGGATTTCTATGTGTAGATTGCCTATGTATTTTAATATGAAGAGCTGGGTCTAACATATGACATATGAGTTCTATTAATAGATGAAAATTGCTAATATATTTGATCAAAACATAGGGCCTTGGGCCTGAGACCAAGAAATGGGTTCATAATTATGTTACTTAATTACATTGAGCCCACACAGTTTAATTGATGAAATATGAAAGCTCTGGGGCAATCTCTTTTTCCAAGAAAAATGAGGCTTCTTTTGGATGCTGTTCCTTGGATGATATGTCATACAGCATGCATGTCAGAGTCCCTCAGTGGGGCTTGTTAATTTGAAGTGTTGGTCCAGTGGGGTTCTCTGGTATTTGGGAATATTTTTCTAAGATTCATCCTTCTGGTATATTCTCCTTGTCTTCCTCTTTCACTGATCTTAGAGATTCACTCTTTTGCCAAAGCCATCAGCTTAAATTATATTCAATTAATCTAATAGAGATATTTGTGCTTTGTAAATATAATCAGTCATTCCTGAATAACTGTCAACAGAAGGCTATTTGCCATGAAGTGCTATTGAATACTTTTTTGTGTTTGTGGTTTACTAGACTTGAAACTGTTTATTTGCAATGTCATTTCCTGAAATATTTTGGTATCAGTGGACAAAGCCTACGACCAAACGTGCTAGGCTTCAAAATGTTCATTTGGCACTTGAAAAATAAACTACCAGTCATCGTCAAATTCTTTGAACTTTATCACTTTCTGTAAAGTTATAATTTTGAGTTTTCAGCCTTAAATAAATAAAATAAATGAGAATTAACAGCATTATCTTGTTGTTGAAATGTAGGATATATAAGCAAGATATTTCTAGAAAAATGTGAATGTGAACATCCTGACTGTGATGATTAAAGAGCTTAAAAGT
>NW_012144966.1:6505013-6505515 GCF_000956105.1 Propithecus coquereli | reverse complement strand
CCAGTGATTTGTAGTTCTCCCTGTAGAGGTCTTTCCCCTCCTTGGTTAAATATATTCTTAGGTATTTTATTTTCTTTGTAGCTATTGTGAAAGTTACTGAGTCTTTGATTTGATTCTCAGGTTGACTGTTGTTGGCATATAGGAATGCTACTGATTTGTGTACATTGATTTTGTAACCTGAGACTTTGCTGGATTTATTTATTAATTCCAGGAGTCTCTTGGCAGAATCTTTGGGGTTTTCTAGATATAAGATCATATTGTCAGAAAAGAGTAATAGTTTGGCTTCTTCTTTTCTCATTTGATTACCCTTAATTTCCTTCTCCTGCCTGATTGCTCTGGCTAGGACTCCCAGCACTATGTTGAACAGAAGTGGTGCCAGTGGGCAACCTTGTCTGGTTCCAATTCTAAGTGAGAATGCTTTCAATTTTTCTCTGTTTGGAACGATGTAGGCTGTGGGTTAATGGGGTCTTTTGATTACTGGATATACCTACTTTTTAAAAAG
>NW_012144966.1:6503368-6504863 GCF_000956105.1 Propithecus coquereli | reverse complement strand
CGGCCTCCTTTTCCTTTTTCAACTTAAAACATCAGACTGTTGGTCATCTTTCTATGATAGAAATCGAAGAGAGTGACCTAGGACTGAAAGAATGATTCCTATTGCTACAATAAGGAATCCAGGCTGAAAACTTGGATGTAGGTAAACCTACGTGTGGGGAAAATGGACAGGCATAAGAAGTAAGGGCTGATGGTAAAGAAAGTTTATTTTGATGACTATATTTGCAAACAAAAAACATACATTCCCTCTTTATGTGCCAGTCAAAAAGGTGCATTTTGAGAGTGGTTACAATAATGAAATAATCTGAAGTGAATGTTCCATGTCTGAATCAGATCAATGGTGGTTTTAAAATGCCTCATCAACAGAATGTCTTGTGTCATAGCTGTGGAATAACCTCAGTTTCAGATACAGCAAAGATTAGAACATTCCATTGCTTATTTAAGAACATAAGTGTTTAAATTCATGCTTTTCCTGTAGCTTTTAGTAAATCCTTCTAATCTTGTAAATTGGCCCATTAAATAATTGTTCATCTTCTTAAAAGTAGGTTGCTAAAATTTTCTTGTTTGGGGGCAAATCTTTAGCATGACATTTTGATTTATATCTTACTTTCATTTTAAAATGGAGAAATGGAAAGGTGGTCGTGCATTTTTTTTTTTTTTTTTCACTTCTAAATAGGCCAGTGTTTCTTAACCTTGGCACTACTGACATTTTGGATCAGATAATTCTTTGTTGTGGGATTTGTCCCATTTATGGTAGGATGTTTCACAGCATCCCTGGCCTCTACCCACTAGATGCCAATATCACTTTCAGCACTGCAGCCCCCCTCCCTGCCACCTCCAGCAAGTTGTGACAGCCAAAAGTGTCTCCAGATACTGCCAGTGTTTCCTGGAGAGGGCAGGGGTAACAATTGCCCCAGTTTGAGAACCACTAAAATAAATGAATAAAAAACCTGAGTACAGGGTCTTTTTTTAAAAAAAAGAAAACTAACTAATTGGAAATCTCACGTTGTATGTGCTTATGCTTCTAGCATCATTACCATACCTGACAGAAAAGATTCCTGAGCTTCTTATAAAGCACCCTGTAAACAGTGGGCACACAGAGAGGTTTAAATCATGTCCTCTGTTCTTAAGACCCCTAGAATATAGTTGGCGACCTATACATACACCTATACACATAGTTATCAATATAAACATAGTTTCAACATTTACTTTTAGAATTGAGTAAGGTTTGAAAGAGTAATTATCCAGCACATAAAACCAAAGAACACACTTTCCTTCACAGAAAATCTGGTAGGACTCTGTGAATTCTCTTCTGTTCCCCTTTCCTTAAAAATATTCCCTAGGCAGGCCGGGCGTGGTGGCTCACGCCTGTAATCCTAGCACTCTGGGAGGCCGAGGCAGGTGGATCGCTCAAGGTCAGGAGTTCGAGACCAGCCTGAGCAAGAGCGAGACCCCGTCTCTACTAAAAAAAAAAATAGAAATGATCTGGACAACTA
>NW_012144966.1:6501651-6502839 GCF_000956105.1 Propithecus coquereli | reverse complement strand
AGGTCAAACTATTCCTGTTTGCTGACAATATTATTTTGTATCTAGAAACCCTAAAGACTCCACCAAAAGACTCCTGGAATTGATGAACAAATTCAGAAAAGTCTTGGGTTGCAAAATCAATGTACACAAATCAGTGGCATTTCTATATACTAATCATAGTCAAGCTGCGAGTCAAATCAAGGACTTAATACCATTCACAATAACTACAAAGAAAATAAAATAGGAAATACTTAACCAAGGAGGTGAAAGATATCTACAAGGAGAACTATAAAACAATGATGAAAGAAATCATACATGACACAAACAAATGGGAAAAAAATTCCTTGCTCATGGAATGGCAGAATCAATATCATTAAAATGTCCATACTGCCCAAAATGATTTATAGATTCAATGCAATTCTCATCAAAATACCAACATCTTATTTCACAGACCTATAAAAAATAATCCCACGCTTCATTTGGAACCAAAAAGGACCCCAAATACCAAAGCAATCCTAAGCAAAAAGGACACATCTGGATACATCACATTGCCTGACTTCAAATTATACTGGAAGACAGTAGTAACCAAAACAACATGGTACTGGTATAAAAGTAGAGACACAAACCAATGAAACAAAAATAGAGAATGAAGAAATAAAACTATATAGCTATGATCACTGATCTTCGACAAAGCAGACAACAACATACACTGGGAAGAGAAAGTCCTACTCAAATGTTGCTGGCAAATTGGACAGCCACATGCAGAAGAATGAAACAGGACCCCTATCTCTCACTATACACAAAAATTAATTCAAGATGGATAAAAGACTTAGATCTAAAGCATGAAACCATAAGAATTCTAGAAGAAAACATAGGAAAAACTCTCCTAGACATCAGCCTAGGCAAAAAATTTATGACTAAGACCCCTAAAAGTACACATAACAACAACAAAAATAAATAAATGGGACTGAATTAAATTAAAAAGCTTCTGTACAGCAAGGGAGATAATCAATAGAGTGAATACACAACCTACAGAATGGGAGAAATATTCACAAACTCTTCATCCAACAAAGGACTAATATCCAGAATCTACAAAGAACTCAAACAAATCAGCAAGAAAAAAACAACCCCATCAAAAAGTAGGCAAAAGATATGAACAGAAGTTTTTCAAAAGAAGACAGACAAATGGCCTACAAACATATGAAAAAA
>NW_012144966.1:6493245-6500081 GCF_000956105.1 Propithecus coquereli | reverse complement strand
TCTGCTTGAAGTGAATGTTAAGTCCTTTAATTTTCAGTCATTTTCATTTTCTAATGTATACATTTAAGGCCATGTATCTCCCTCTAAGCACTGGTTTAGCTTCATTATGCAAGTTTTGAAATAGTATCTTTGAGTTTCCAAAAATACAGAATTATTACCGAGTTATTGAGTTCTAATTTTCTTGCATACTTATTGTAGCATGGTCTACAGAATATTGATTCTGTTGTGTTTGTTGAGAGTTATTTTTGGCTTATTACCTAAAGTTTTTGAAAAAAGTATATTAAAATCTCCCACTAGGATTGTGACTTTTTAAATAAATTTCTCCTTGAATTTCATCAGCTTAGCTTTATGTAGTCTGAAGCTTTATTGCTCTATATAGTTGAGCCTGAAGATCTTCTTTATCCTTAATAATGATTTTTTTCTCTGCAAGTCTATTTTATCTTCTCTTAATATCATGGAACCAATTCTCTTTTGGTTACTTTTTTTTTCTTTTTTTGCTCCTTTACTTCTGATTTATCTAGGTTGTTGTGTGTTAGTTGATTCTGTTGTACATAGCATAAAGTTAGATGTTAAATATCAAACCTGACAATATCAGTTAACAGGGAAGTTTGTCTTGTTTATCTTAATTGTGATTACTTATATTTTAGTAACTTCCTAAATTTTCTATTAAAGTTGCCATTTTTTCATCCTTTTTTGCTTTCTGTTGGATTCACTGGTTTTTCTTACCTTTCCACCCATTTCCTCCATATTATTTAGAAACTTACACATTTTCTTTCTATTCTTTTAGTGGTTACTATTAAAATATCACATGTATTTACCTTAATTAAATAATATAGCAACCATAGATTGCTCCAGTATATCCCCTTTCATCATATGTTATCATAGATGTTATTGTTGACTAGTATTTTAGTTATGCTTTGTTTATAAACTGTCTCCAGATACATCATTACTTGCTTAATATCATTTGCTACAGTCTGACCGTGTCCCCCAATATTCATGTGTTGGAAACTTAATCCTCAATGCAACAGTGTTGGGAGGCAGAGCCTTTTGGGAGGTATTCAGATCATAAGGGCTCATTATAAAAGAGCTTGGGGGAGGGATTCCATCCCTTTTTTCCTGTCCACCTTCTGCCATGTAAGGACAGTTCCTTCCCTCTGGAAGATACACTGTTCAAGGAGCCATCTTGGAAGCAGAGACTGGGCCTTCACCAGACACTGAATCTACCAGTATCTTGATCTTGGACTTCTCGGCCTTTAGAACTGTGAGAAAATAAATTTCTGTTCTTTATAAATTACCCAGTCTCAGGTATTCCATTATAGCAGCACAAAATGGACTAAGACTATTTTTTGGCTTTACCACTTACTGGCTGTGTTACCTTCCAAGTTTTTCAAGTGTGCTATGCCTAGTTTCCTCTTATGTATAAAGGGGATTATAATAGTATCTAAATGTAGGTTTATTGTGATAATTAAATGAGCTGCATCAATTCCTGGCATATAATTACTCAGTGAATTTTAGCTGCTATTATTTAGTTAGTACTTCTTAGATTGTTAGCATATTCACTGACATTTTTATTATTTATTATTTTTTTCTTCTGGTTCAACTACCTTCTTCCTGAAGTAGAATGCACAGTAGTTCTTTTAATAGAGTTCTGTGAACAATAAACTCTAAGTTTTATTTGAAAATACCTTTATTTTGTTTTTATCTTTGAATGATGTTCAGTTGGATATGAAATTATAGATGGCAGTTATTTTTCACAGAATTTGGAAGGTATTACTCTATTTTTTTCTGGCTCTTCTAGTTGTTCTTGAGGAATCCAGTCATATCAGTGATAATCTACATTTTCACCATGATTTGTCTGGGGACACTTTTGTTTTTATTTTTACCTGCTTTTATTTTTTTGCATCTTCAATCTGAGAACTCTTATCTTTTTTCTTATTTATTAATGTCATAAGCTATTATCTCCCCAAATATTCTCTCCCTCAGTCTAGTCTCTCCTTCTGTAATCCTTACAAGATAAATATTTCATTCTGTCTCCCATGTCTCTCAACCTAACCTTCTGATTTTTTATTTCTTTATCTCTTTGCAGAGTTTCTGGGTGGTTTCCTCAGATCCATTCTTTCAGTTCATTGTATTTCCCTTCAGTTGTGTTGTTAATTTTATTTAATCCTTCCACTGAGTTTTTAAAATACATTTTTTATTCTAGCAAGGTTTTAGATTTCCAGAAAAATTACAAAGATAGTTCAGAGTTCCCTTATACTCCACATGCAATTTCTCCTATAACATCTTACATTGGTATAGTGCATTTGTTACAATTAGTGAAAAAATATTCACACATTTTTATGAAGTAAAAGCCCAGTTTATTCAGATTTCCTTTGTTTTCACCTAATATATTTTTCCTGTCCTAGAATCCCATCCTGTGTACACATTACGTTTAGTCATCACATCCCCATAGGCTCCTCCTGACTGAGAGTTTCTCAAACTTCCTTTCTTTTTGCTGACTTTGACAGTTTTAAGGGGCAATGGTCAACTATTTTGTAGAGGCCCTTTGATTATGATTTGTCTGATATTTTTCTCAGGGTTAAACTGAGCTTATGTGTTTTCGGGAGAAAGATTATAGAGGTAAAGTGCCATTTTCATCACATCATATCAAGGGTTCGTGCTATCCACATGACTTATTACTGTTGATGTTGACCTGGATCACCTGGCTAAGGTATGTTTATTTAAGGCTTTTTCACTGTAACTTTGTCCCCCTGTCCATTCTGTACTCTTTGGGAGGTGTGCAGTTCAGCAACATTAAGTGCATTCATGCTGTTGGGCTACCATCCAGCACTTTTTCCATCTCCAGCACTTTTTCATCTTGCAAAACTGAAACTCTGTGCCCATTAAACACCAACTCCCTATTCTTCCCTCCCCTCACCCCCTGGCAGCCACCATTCTCCTTTCTGTCTTTTCCATTGAGTTTTAACTTAAACTACATATGGTTTATCATTACATAAAGTTTTGGCGTGTGGTTTTTCATTATGGTCTTATCTTCATTGGGTCCTCTTTTTGTCTTGAGAGCGGATTGGAGGGGCCTGAACAGCAAATCCACACTTGCTTTGACTTGATCTCTCTGGGTTTCAGGGAATCCAGTTTTCTTGTAACTTTCTCAGCTTGGGGTTTTCAGAACCCAATGGGTTACTGCATCATGTGCTTTTACTTTCTGCTGTAGCTTAAATTCTCTTATTGATTCTGATATCTAGGATTTCTGCCTCTTTTTCTTTCTTTTTCTTCCTCTTTTCCTTTCCTCTCTCTTCCTTCTTCTTTCTTTCTCTTCTTCCTTCCTTTCTCTTTTCCTTTTGTTATGCTATGTATTAAACAATGATTTTTTAATTTCATATTTTCTAAGCATTCCACATGTTTATACGATAAAGGGATCCCTTCTGCACCAGCTCGATCAGCCAGAAGTCCTCCTAATTCTTTTATAAGGAAGCAAAACACCAAAAGGTTTGGCCTGATGCTTGGCATATGGAGAAAATAAGAACTGGAAAATGAGGGCAGTGACCTGTGTGTGACACCCATTGGCATGAAATAATGAGGAAGGGGGTGAGGAGAACCGTGAAAATCGTGAATGGCCAAGACGACTGATCCCCAGTCAGTTTACTATCAAGTTTCCTTTGTATTTTTATTTTTTGTGTGTGTGCTTTGCAAGATTTTATAAAAAACAAAATAACACATAAATTTGTTAACTAATAATAATTCATTTCCAAATTTTGCTAATCACAAAAATTTGTAACCATCACACTTTAATTCATTATGAGATGATCAATGTTACGGTATCAAATTGATATTCTTCCAGCTAAGACCAAAGAAATTAAATTTGCCAATTTAGTTTATTCACGTACCATCTTACCCATAAAGATATGATTTTTCTAATTTTTTTAGAATATTTGAAACCGGCTCATAAAATTCCTTTCATGGTCGCAGGTACTGACTGGAGCTCTAGAAAGAGGGACGTCATTCTTGCCTTCCTCCTTCCTCTCAAGGTTTAGCTATTGCTAGCTGGTCCAGAAATTGTTATCTACAGCCACTGCTCATTCCTGTCTTGACCCAAGTTGCAGCATCTACAGAGGTTAGAGATGCAGTTCCTAAGTGGTCTAGGTGTGGGTGTTGATTAGCTTTTAGAGGATATTATCTGGACTAGCACAAGAACTATCATACAAAATTATCTTGTTGCCTCCCCTGACAGATGACCCCAGTTTTCATATCAGATTAGAAAGTCCTGAACCATCAAAGCAAATGAGTTTTTATGGCTTATCAGTGATTCTGCCCAGCTCTGGTAAATGCAACTTATATAAACAGCTCTCACTTAAAGATTTTCACTATGGAGTTTTTATTTATTCATTCTTGCAGAATAGTGCCTTAGAAAATTTCATACTGATTTTTCTTGGCAATTATTAAGGAGATATTCCTTATTCTCCATCTCCCAAACCCCAGTGCCTAATATTAAAAAAGAAACAACTCCCTAGTTGCAAACTAATTCACTCATGATACTCAGAGCTGGGCTGACTCTGAACTTGGCCTGTCATCTAAGGACAGTGGGCAGAAGGCTAGTCACTGGAGAGCCTGGGGAGACAGTGGGAGGGGGAATAAGGAAGTCATCAGAAGGTGCAGCCATCTCTTTGTTGCTTTGTGTAGTTAGAGAGAGCATATTTTAGAATGGACTTTGCTAGAGGGATAAACAATACAGTTATATTAGCCCGACTTTTGAATCACACTTCTAGCCTTTTAACTTATCTGATATATCCCTACGTAATATTCTTTTTCCATAATGAAAAAAAAAACATTAAGTAGGGAATGAATATGTTAATGAATGTACTTAGGGTTACTATATTGAAATCTGGGTAATACAGATAGAGAGACTGGAATGGGAAGAGCTGTTGGTCATTGTTGGTAAGTGGCCCTGGAAGGAGTGGGTGCAGGTCCCTGAGTAGGCACAGATAGTAGTCATATGGGAAATGGGGACACGTGCATCCTTCAAATCCTTCCATGAGGCTACTGCCTGCTCTTTGTATTCAAGGGCATTTTATGTTGCATCTACCTGCAGATCCCTAAATATACCATGGAGCTTCTCCTCTCCTCTTTCAACATGTCTCCATACATTATATGTTCTTGCTTCCATTGTCAGATTTGAGCTCCTTAGGCGTGACTTTTAATTTTTGCATGTGCACACCCAACACAAGGTAAAAACCAATAGTATTTGTCAGGTTTAGCAGAACTGACCACACTCAAGTGCCGTAGGACAGGAAAGTGAGAGGGCCAGGGGGAAACTTCACTGTGAGAGGTAGAGGAACCAATCTACAGAGGCCCTTGGTCTCTTACAAAAACACAGAAATGGTAAGGAAGAGTAACTATGACCAAAGGTAAAGGAAAGAAGAGAGGGAAAGAAAGTAAAGAAACACAACCAAGTAGAAGGAGAGCCTGGCTCAGGCAGGCACAGTTGAGCTGGAGGAGTGACATTTGGGACTCATGTCACGAAGTCAGACGGGAAGTCCACATCTACGTCTGTTTGATCTGGGCACCAGCATCATTCTGTCTCTGAATTTCAACCTTGTTAATCATTGAGCCTTTACTTGATCATCTAGTCATTTTTCTTTTCTCCTTCCTTGGCTCCATCTTAAGTGTCACATTAACATTAACTCAGAGAACTTTTAACCCAGGCAATCTCCAGGTGAGCTACTTTCAGTCCCTTTTGATATATAAATATTTAAAGTGACAGTTATTTCTTCTTATGGAAGACAGATCTTATTTAATAATTTTTTTAAGTGTAGAGATTAGTTGTGGTCACAGCAGCGAATCTTTTGTAATTCTCCAAGTGCTATAAAAAGTAACTTAATGGTATAAAGTGAATTCCCATGATAGAAGTTGTCTTGTCACTGTGAATTGCTGTGATCATCTTTGAAGTGATACTTCTTTCCACACTGTCTGTCAGCAACTATGTAGGGTTTGTTTTAGATTCAAAAATGTGTGAGATGAGTTGATCTACATCCAAGGAATTCAGACATTTTTGTTGATTTTTTTGGCTCTGATCACTGTCCACTAGTTCAGTTATGGGGTGGTTTTGTGATGTTTATCTGTCCTGAAATTTTATATCCAGATGCAGCTTTTGCATACTCTTTTTTCTTACCCTTCACTTACTGAAGGATGGCTATAGAGGAAAAATAATCTACTGTCTTTCCCAGTGATATTAACTTCATTGCATTCATTTTTTTGATAAATCATATACCTACTACTCTATACAAATCTTATTTCTAAAAAATTTGATATATATGACTTAAGACTGACCAACATTTACCCCTATCTACCATATACATATCCAGAGTTTTTTTTTCTTTTCATATCTTCCAGACTCAGAAAAAATGTACTATTTGTAAGCAGATGATTTAATTTCAATAAATGTCTTTTTATTTCTCTATTTGATTTACTGCTTGAAACCCTGAGAAACTTCCAAGTGCAGATGCTGTTTTCCAGCTCTGACAAAACCTTGGTTGTTGACCTCACAAACTCAGAAAGATTTATCTCATGTGATTCAATGGTGGAAGTAATAATATTAGCAATTAAAACCTTCTAAGACACCATCAGGAAAAGCAAACTTTGGTCATTCTTCTTGTTGTTAGGAACAGCTGGCAATTTAAAAAGCAGACACTTGCTAAAGGAGAAGAGATAAAAATGATCAAACAGAAATGCCTCCTTAGCCGGGCTCGGTGGCTCACGCCTGTAATCCTAGCTCTTTGGGAGGCCGAGGCGGGCAGATTGTTTGAGCTCAGGAGTTCGAAACCAGCCTGAGCAAGAGCGAG
>NW_012144966.1:6470099-6493195 GCF_000956105.1 Propithecus coquereli | reverse complement strand
AAAAAAAAAAAAAAGAAATGCCTCCTTCTTCAGTTAAATATAAACTGACGATGCTGCATAGTATTATATTAATAGTAATAAAATCAGACCCTTAGAAGCTTTCCTTTGATGAGTGTGCGTGTATATGCTTATTTTTATTTAGTCTTCAAAGATGAATTTTCTTATGTATTTATTCTCTTTGAGAGAAATGCATCTAGATAAAATTTTTTTTTCAAAATACTTATTCTGTATCAAAGCCTGTTTAAGATGTCATGTTTGCCCTGGCTATGTTGAGATGCAGACAAGATTATCTGCTGTGTGAATGACATCTGCGAGAGATGGGCTCTCACCATGCCTTCTGCACATTGATTCTACTCATCTGCCAGCAGGCGGTGGGGACTCCTGTCATTCTGAGAGCTGCCTGTGGAAAACAGGCCCTCTGCAGTCCCTAGAACTGAAGCACTAAGTAAAGGCCACCAGAGTGACCATCACATTCCTTGATTGTGAGGAAGCATCTTCAAGAGGAAATGATTCTAAGACAGAAATGTGCATGACCAGTTTTACAGGGTGTGATGTCATGTGACTAGTGGGGCAAGTATAGCAGAAGGGACAAGAAATGGGCATGTGAGCTGGACGTCCTCACACCCCACTGACTCGGACGGTGAGTTCTGAGAGCAAAACAATGGTGAGCCCCAGCAGCTAACGTTAAACCGCCCAGGCTTATTTCTTCTAGTTTAAGGAATTCCAGGGGTCTCAGCTGTGCTAAGATTAATAGGACATATTGGTTCTTTGTCCCCCTGAACCTTTAGACAGAAGTGGAGATGACGTGCCTTTCTTCCACAATAGCTTTGAGGATCAAAGAATTGCAGTTGCCAGAGCTAGAAGGGGATCTCAAAGATTGTCTAGTGGAACGATCTGATTGTTCGTGTGAATACACTGAGCCCCAGAGAGAATGTGGTTTATGCAAGGACATGGGCCACAGTCCGTGTCAGAACACAGGCTTTCTGACCTGTGGCCCAGGGTGATCTAGGGAGGTCTGTAGTACACCACGCAGGCTGAATCCCATTTCTCTCCAGACACATCTTCTACTGCATTATGTAGGCCTCCTCGATGTGTCCTCCACAAGCCACCCTCAGTCCCACCTCTGCACCTTTGCCGATGGTGTGTCCCTGCTCAGAGTGCCCGTCCCTCCAGCTCCTCTATTCAGCCCTTCACGTCCCCTAATGCTCAGCCCAATCTCGTTTCCAAAGTTAACTTTGGCTCTGCTGCTCTTCCGGCCCAAATTGACCTCTCCTCTCCCTGGACTGCTTCAGGTCCTTTTTCATTCTCTGTTTCATGTTTGATCTTAATTTCCCGATCACGCCATGCTCTCCCAGCTCTGTTTTTTGTTTTTTGGTTTTTTTTTAGTAGATGAACAAACATTACATTTATTTAAAAGGCAAAATTCAATATGTAGATTATCATCTAGAACTGACAAATGTTGACTTTTAAATTTTTCTTTCTTTCTTTTTTGGTAGAGATGGGGTCTCACAGGCTGCGTTTTATCAGTTGATCACATAGGTGAAGGGCACACTTATAACTTTGACTCACACTGTACAAAAGCAAATTATGTAACCAAATTATTTAACCCCTAATATTCTGAAATGAAAAAAAAAAAAAGAAACCATGTTCTTCCACTTTGGCATATTGCCTCCCATGTGCTTATGTATTGCTTATGTTTGCAGCATGGTACAGATCATATTGTGTAGACTCCTTTACTCAAAAAATCTAATTCTGGGTTTTTAGCTTCTCCACAATAGTGCTCCCAGCACCTACTGTCAGGCTATGGACTTCAGTCTACTTTAGTCTTCTTGTCTGTGAAATGTGAAAAATAACACCTACCCTACATCTAGGCATTCTTCACACATACAATCATTTCTTTAACATTTCCTTCCCTGCGAGATTGTCAGCTACATGAGGGCAGGGTCTATGTGTGTCTTGTTTACTACCGTATCCCCAGAACTTGGCCCATAGTAGGGCATATATTGTATTCAGTGGTTGGTTGACCAAGTGACAAGGAAAAGTTTAGACCAAGTATAAGCTATTATTATGATTCTTGTCATCTTTGATGTTGTTGTTCTAGCTCCCTAGAGTGTGTTGGTTTTGAGTTTCGGTTTCCATTTTCCACTCTCCATCACTGAGAAGGAACTGAGGCAAAAGACCTACAGTGAATCAATAGAGGCCAACCACTGACCTTGCTCATAAGTGAGTAATTTCAAAAGTTCATAATATTTCTTTGTAGATTCTTCCCTAGTCTCAGTACCTGGCACACAAAGTGGATGGGTTTGACCCTTACACAGATCTGTTCTATGTCCCTTGATGGGTATGTGCCAACGATCATCAACAGCAAGGTGACCTTCTCTGCTTATCATCACTGGCCACTTCTCTTCTGTGTTATTCTTCTTTGGTCTTTGATGTATGAGTGTTTTTAGTGGCAGAGGTAAGCTTCTAATGGTATTACACTAAATGTAGCTTCTGCCCAAGGGTGCACACATGTCTAAGGAGGATCTAGATTGTCCAGGTAAGCACTCATTTTGAAGCCTCTCTTATAGGTAGGCTATGAGGGACAGAGGAAAAAGCAGGGCCTTTGGCACCAGACATATCTGCTTTTGAAAGCCTATGTAGCTGACAATCTAGAAGCAAAAGAAATATTAAAGAAATAATTATATGCGTGAGGAATGTCTGGAAGTAGGGCATGTATTATTATTCTCATTCAGCAGACGAGAAAGCTGAGTCTGAGAGAGGCAAGAGGCTTTGCTCAAAGTTTTTGATTCAGTAAGTGACACAGTAGGCCTTTTTATTGTATAATAGGGATAATAATAGTACCTTCTTCAAGAGATGTTGTGATGAGTCAGTAAGAAAATGTAAGTGAAATTTCTGAGCACAGAATTTGGCCAAAGTATGTATTCAATAAGGGTGAGTTTCCACCCACTTTCTTTCTCTGTATTCTCTTTTCCATGAATTAACCCGAAATGAAAAGTGGCAGAATGAGACTTCAGTCCTGTAATGGCTCACCTGAAGTGCTTCCTCTCAATTCATATCCATCTTTCAGATTGCTTCTTATACTCACATTTTCTGTTAACACAAATTGGAGGGAGTATCATGACCTTCATTTGTTGACAGAGACGTGAATAGGCAGAACACAATGATGGATGTCTCAATTCAGGCAGGAATTGAGTGTTGCCTGTGGGGTAGGCTGGCTGTGCCACCTGCATTGATGATACATCATCCCTGGAAATGAACCTATCTTCACCACAGTCATCGAAATGGAAACGAGTGCTTGTCCATTGAAAATCACCTTCAGGTGGGAAGGATGAAGGTCTAGCACAGTATATGTGGTGCATCCACAGTTACAATCATGTTAATATTTTCACTGCCCTAACTCTACCATTTGGAAAATGTTTTAAGATATTGTGTTACATGAATGGGTTTGTGTATGTATTATTTGTTTCTTGAATAAGAGCTGAACAGAAGCTAATAGCTTTATATGAAAATATAATGATTACCAAATTCAAGAGTCAATATCCTGTTTCACATTCATTCTTGCTCACTTTAGTACAACCCTATGCATCATCAGGCACGTTATATACAAAAATGATGATTGTGGGCCCTGGACTTTACAGGACCAATGGTGATAGTTTTATATCTCTGCAAATTTCAAAAGCATTATCACTCACTAAAAAATATATGTCATTTTAATTTCAAATGATTAGATATATGTTTGAATAAGTTCCATGTCAATAGATTTTTGTTTTCTTCTCTTTGTTAAAGGCATTAATCCTAATTTAGTCTTTACTATTGAATCTATTAATTCAAATGATATCTATCAGTAGGTAGATGAGCTAAACACTAAGCATGTATGTTAAATTTTATATAAGATAATATGTTTATATGCATACATAGTAAAACCAATATTTATACATTTAGGTGTGGAAACAAATGATTAGTGCCTCTTCATAAAGTTAATATATTCGAGTTCTATAATTATGTATTATTTCATAGTATATCAATAAAAAGAACAGAAACTATTCTAGTAATTTCAAGAAGGAAGTGATTTAATTTAGAGAATTAGATCCCATAGCAGAAAGAATTAATGCTTACCAAACATTGTATTGTTCCCTTATCCTCTATTGCTGTTTGGTTGGGACCTTTTGATGGTCCCAACTAAAAGACTTTGAAGGAGAGGAAAGTATCAATTTCCCAAGGCCAAACTGGTTAAGAGCTTGTGTGCCTCTTTCAACCCTCACTTTCCCTGGAAGCAACCTTGTAAGCTATATGTTGAAATGGAAAATAAAAAAGTGGATAAATCTTGATCATGTGAGTCACAAGATAGAGGAGATTTCTCACCAACCTGCATTGGATTTTTCATGAGCAAAAAGCTAACTTTTACTGAGATAAGCCACAGAGATTTGAGAGTTTTATCTATCAAGGCAGCTAGGATTAATTAACTCACAAATACTGGGAGCTATAAAAATGATGGGAGGCTTCAGAGAGGGAAGGTCAGGATGCAACCACTAGTATTCAGAAAATCATGAAGCACAGGAACTACAGGAAACTATCACCAGTGATCTCAGCTATCTACAGTACCAAAGTGAGTGATTGGTAGGAAGATAATTGGAAGCTGTTGGCAAAAGCTCACATCTAGGGTCTACCAGAGCCCGTGTGACTACCCACTCAAAGGAGTAATAAAAGTTTCTATTTATCTTTTGTCTTTGGACTCTTACATGAATGAGTTTCATTGTCTTAATCTAAAACATAACCCAGTGGGTGGAGATTCTAGGAAATGTAGTTTCAATGCTTCCAATCTCTATAATACTAGGGAGACTAGAGAAGAGAAAATGATGTAGAGTTGACAAAAAATAATCTGGCATACATAGGTAGCCCAATTATTAGGGTGATGATATATCCCAGTTTGTCTGGAACAGTCCCAATTTATTCCTGTTGACCCAGAGTAATTTTATTTGGTTTTCTGTTTGTTTGTTTGGTTTGGTTTGTTTTGTTTGTTTTAGAGACAGGGTTTCACTCTCTTGCCCAGGCTGAAGTACAGTGGTATCATCACAGCTCATTGCAGCTTCAAACTCCTGGGCTCAAGTGATCCTCTTGCCTCAGCCTACAGCTGTGCACCATGCACCACTATGTCTGGCTAATTTTTAAATTTTTTTGTAGAGATGGGGGTCTCACTATATTGCCCAGGCTGATCTCAAACTCCTGGCCTCAAGTGATTCTCCTACCTCAGCCTCTCAAATTGCTGGGATTATAGACATGAGCCACTGTGCCAGGCCGCCAGAGTAATTATTGATAGTACCCTTTTCACTCTCAAAACTTTCCCTGTTTGGACACTAAATTATGTGGCCACCTACACCTACATGATGAAAATCCTTTATTTATTTTGTCAGAAAGCACTCATTGAGGATAAACTAAGTGCTAATCATTGTGCTAAGTCCTAGGGATGTTGGTCAACAAAGGCACATATGATCTTGGTATTGGTAAAATGTAGAGTCTAGTCTAGTGAATGATGGGGGCCTAAACAAGGCAATAGCTATGAGGATGGAGCAGAGAAGGCATATTTGAAAGAGGCTGAGGAATTAAATTGTACTGGGCTTGATAACTAAATAGCATAGTGGTTAAGACCCTTAGGTGTTTAAGTACAACTATCTAGGTTTGAATACCAGTTCTACCACTTATTAGCTATCATGACTTGGGAAATTACCAGTGTGATCTCTGCCTTAATTTACTACACTGTTACATGGATATTATAATAATATTTATAAAATTAAATAAGAAAAATCATATGAAGCTTATAAGCATGCTTAAAATATAATAAATAATTAATATTTGATATGATTACAATAATGAAGAAGAAGGAGGAGGAGGAGGAAGAGGAAGAGAAGTTGTTGTTGTTTCTTTCTTAATGGCCAAATATGAGAGAAGTGTCTAAGAAAAATCCCAGGTTTCTGACTTGGATGTCTTGGTGGACGGTTATGTAAAATAGTAAATGCAGAGGAAGCTGATTTATGTGGGGGTAAGAATGCATACAGTTTGGATGGATTACTAAAAGAGTAAACACAGGAAAGGCCAACTTAAGTGGGAGGAATAATGCATTTGGTTCAATATGTTGAGTTTGAGGGACCTGGGGGTATCCAAATGGCAATGTCAAACAGGCAGTTGAATATTTAGGTTTGGGGCTCGGATAGAGGTCTGAGCTGAAATCTAAATTTGTGAGTTTTCAGGATCTAGACAGTAGTTGAAACCAAAGAACAGTAGGAGATTGATTAGAGAGAATGTACAGAATTAGAAATGAAAAGGCCATTAACAGCTATCTGGGGTAGGTCACATTTTAAAGGGCATGGGAAAAGAAGCCCATGAAAAAAGACAAGAAGGAGTAGCCAGAGAAATAGAAGAGAAGCAGCAAGTGATGTGAAGGAAGGCAAGGAAGGAGAGAAAGTCAGGAAGAATAGAGTGGACAACAGTGTTAAGTGCCAAAGAGAAATCAAGAAGAACAGAAATGAGTTCCACACATTGAGCAATTGGGTACTATTGGTGATTTTAGTAAGAATAGATTCAGTGGAGTAGGGAAGATGAAATCTGATCAGATCACTAAAGGTGGAGGTGAGAATGAGAAGAGAGGACATATAGATTGCAAGATATTAACCGTTTTTTCAGGGTGCTTGACTGTGAAGGAAAGGAAAGGGTCACTTGGTGGCTGGAGGCTTTTCAAAAGCATAGGCTGTGAGATGATTTGGTTCCAGAGTTGCATAAAGGATTTGCAGACCAGGAAATGTTTGGGATTACATGACCTTAAAAGTTCTTTCCATTTCAAAGTGTTTATTATTCTATGATTCTTTACTTAATAAGTACGTAGGTTCAGATTTTATTTTCACAGGTTGATACCTGTGGAGAAGGTATAAAATCTGTCTTATCCTAACAAATTTAAGTTAGAATTTAATTTGATCACACAAGTCTTTAGGGAAATACATTTTAGGAGTCAAAATGTATATCTGTACATAGTGTATCTATGAATAGTGTTCTTAATCTTTTAGTATCACAGACATTCAATTCCTTTACAAATTATTTCATGATTGGTTCTTATTTTGAACCAGCTGTTTGTGCTTATATGCAATTTGCCTTTTTGACTATTTTTTTTTTCATGCCTGTTTCCAGCTTCTCCAAAAGAATAATTATTAAATCATTAGGTCATAACATTAGGGGAGGTTTACTGAATGATAATTCTTTTCAAAGACTTTAACATTTGCCCCCAGAGCCTTGGTGGGTTTATTGACTAAACAAAGCAGTTAGTTTGCTGCTAGTGGAATAAGGTAGGCTACGCATCTGGAAGTGCTCGATCGGGAGGATCCAATGCCTTGTTTCTGAAAAGTCCCAGGTCTCCCATCACTCCCTCCAGTCTCTCTAGGGCATGAGAGAGTCAGAATTTATAACTCCATCGTAATTCTACACTACAGCCTTTCGTCTGGGATCTTCTGTTTGGAAAGTCTCTTCAAATGTTTCCTTAGCCTCAAGGGAAAAGCTTCCCCCAGAGATACCTCAATTTTGATCAAAAACATTCAAGAGTCCATTTTTAGTTTTTTCTCTACCAATTAAGGTCCTCTTAGTTTGATAGATTAAAGCTCATAAACTTGCTTCCATTGGTTTATTATAAAACTCATTTTAGCTAGAAGAGTCAATGTTTTCATATAGACAGATCCTAGGGAGCTAAGAAAAGGTCATTTTCCTCCAGAGAGTTGAAGTCCTATAATTTAATTTTCTTCCGGTTTTGACCAAACTCAGATTTTTGCTAACATTATTGTGTAACATAGCCTATCCATTTCAGTTAGAGATTGGTCTCTGTTGTTCCTAGTTAATTAGAAATTAACAGATACTTTGCTATCATTTTTTGTTTTCATGTATGTGTTTAAAGCCTTTTCATAATTATATTAAAATATTCTATTTCTTTAATTCCCAATATTAGTTGAAAAACCCACTTCTCAATGAATGTATACATTGATCATAAGACCATTCTAATTCCAGAAACTTTAAATGTGAAAAAAATATACTATACTCCTAGAATTGAAGAGAGATGGCATTATCATTTCACTTGACTGAGGCTTCCCATTGGTGAGAGTCATCATTACTTAATATTCATCCATCTGTTCTTCATTTATCCGTTCAACTCACAGTTACTGAGAACAGTATTAAGCTCAATGTTAAGCTTAAGCTCTTTTGCTAAGCAACGGACAATAAAGATCACCTAGTAATAACATTTCGAATTTGTAAAGTGAGCCATTTATCATATGTCTTCATCTAGGTTATTGCTTAAACTCCAACATTTTTCTCTAAGTATTTTGAAATCCAACTTGAGGAAAATAGAAATTACATGGTAACTTTTTCACATAATCTTCATCACCTTTTTTCTTATACTGTCCCTCAGTCTTACATTTCCCTATGCTGTCCAGCAACTTGAGTTTATCATCATAGCGTGGCATGATTAAGATGGAGAAGACTTGAAAATGTGTATATTTAAAATCTTTAAAAAATAAAAAGTAAACAGCACCAGTTAAAAAATAAGAACAGGAGTTTATAAAATAACAACTAAGTAGTCATGAAATTAGAACATGCAGATACAAAAGAGAACCAATTTAAATTATTGGAAATAAAATGTATAATCATTTAGATTTTTTTTAAAAAATCTCAATAGAAAGAATAAGTAATCAAAGAGAGAATGCTGTCAAAGAGAGACTTTATAAACTGGATCATGGAAATTAGAAAATTACTAAGTGAATAAGAGAGAGAAGAGAGAATTGAAAATGTAAAAGATTTTGAAACGTAAGTTCTATTACACATCAGTAAATATTTCCAGTGAGAGAAAATAGAGAATTGCTGAACATTATCTAGAATCAAGGCAAGACATGAGTATTCATAATCATAAAAAGACAAAGAATGCTAAGTAAGATTCAATTTTAAAAGCCTCTTCCTATATTTACATTATAATGAAGCTAAAGAATAGCAAGGGGAAAATGTTTGCTTTTTTGAATGGGGAGGTACAAAATACCATTGAAGATTTCCCTGACTACTAGAGGTTTATTCTTGCATTCTGTTGTGATAAAACTTTCCCTTATGTTGATGTAGTTATTTGCTTGCTGTTACTTCTCATTGTACTGATCTCCAAATCATTTTAGTTTACTGCTGTTCTTTGCTGTTTACTAGACAAACCAAAAAACTATTAAAAGACTTACAATAAATAAGAATAGTCTGTGGAACAAAGGATTGACTTTAAAGCAAGTACATAATACTAGCATAACAAAAGCTTACATTTATTGAGTGTTTCCTATCTACTAGACATTTTTACAAGGTTTTTCTCAGTTAATCCTCATTCCCATGAGGCTGGTACTACTGCATCATTCCTGTTTTACAGATAAGGAAGCTGAGGCTTATTTAGAGAAGCTGAGTCTCTTGCCAAGGTCGGATAGCTTTTGCTAGTATGTTAAGTGATACATCCTAGATTTTAACAAAGTCAAATTCTAAGCCCAAATTCTCAATGACTATACCTTTTTTATGGAAAAAAAAAAGAAGACTTTAAGAAAGCTACTGGAACTTTGAGCAGTCTTTCTCATCAGTCTTTCTTCTGTGGGGTTGTATTCTGGAACACCTGTCTAAGATTCTGATCCTTATACAGGTGATTGACTGTTTTATAAATGTTTGACTTTTTTCAGGTCCATGTGTGGTCAAGACCACCCAGGCTTCGTAATCATAAGTACTTTCTCAACCATAGTTATTCTATGATATTTTTCTGGGAGAACCATAAATCCTCAGACCCCTGAGGCATAGAATTTACCTGTCGTTTATAGAGCCCTAGGAATTTCTATAGATTCTAACAGAGGGGCATTTCCTGTTTACCCTCATGTGTTTCCTCTTGAAAGCAGATGCCGATTCTACTTTTTTTTTCTTTTTTATTTCAGCATATTATGGGAGTACAAATGTTTAAGTTATATTGCCTTTGCCCCACCTGAGTCAGAGCTTCAACTGTGTCCATCCCCCAGACGGTGTGCACGCTGCATCCATTAGGTGTATAAATACCCATCCCCTGCTCCCCCCTCCCATCTGCCTGACACCTGGAGAATGTTACTACTATATGTGCACATAAGTGTTGATCAGTTAATTACCAATTTGATGGTGAGTACATGTGTTGCTTGTTTTTCCATTCTTGTGATACTTCACTTAGTGTATAAATGGGCTCCAGCTCTATCCAGGATGATACAAGAGGTGCTAGATCACCATTGTTTTTGTGGCTGAGTAGAACTCCATGTACCACACTTTGTTAATCCACTCATGTATTGATGGGCACTTGGGTTGTCTCCACATCTTTGCAATTGTGAATTGTGCTGCTATAAACATTTTAGTGCAGATGTCTTTTTTATAGAATGTCTTTTGTTCTTTTGGGTAGATGCCCAGTAATGGAATTGCTGGATCCCTTGTGGCTGGTTTCCAAGCCTCTCAGGGGCCTTTCTTCTTCCAGTTCTCCACAACTTCTTCCCATGGAGTCTCCTGTCGTTTCAGGCACCCTTCCTTCCAACCCTCATCCGATCTATGTTTGTCTGCCTGTTTATTTTTATTTTTTTCACTTTCTTCTAGAATCTGTCTTTCTTGCAGAGACACTCTGGCTGGTGGTTTTTCTCGTCCACAATCTTGTCCTTCCCCCTGGTTCTGTTTTTGAATTTTATGTGGTTAGAGCAAGAAAGTAGGTTGAGCTTTCTGTAGAGGTTGCAGAAGAGGCATCCTCAGAAGGTTATACTTCCTTGGTCTTCAGGAAGGTCCTTCGAACTATGGACATGCTTCCTTGGTTGTTGCTATCCCAGTGCAGTCCTCCATCGAGGTTTCCCTAAGTCAGAAGAGGATAGTCGAGGTCATACTAAGGGACAGAATGAAGAAACATGTCCACCAAGAAGCTATTTATTCCCAAATTTCCACTTATCTCATGGAGAAAAAGGTAGTCTTTTGTGAACTCTGTATGAATCAAGGTTATAGATTGGCAGAATTCCTGGAGAACCTGAGAACCAGTATTCAGCCAGAGAAGAAGGGCTATCGCAAGCTTAGGAATCACTGATGAGGTCACAGAGCTGACTGGTCTCATTTAGATTCCTCCACTGCAAGTTAAAAGTGCTAAGATTATGGACACCTCCATGAAATTCTCTTTCTTAGCTGTCACATCAATAAAATGAATGTAATCATACACACTGAATTTTGGGGAGGACCAACTGAGGAAATTAATGTGAAAACCTTTTGAACCACCTCAAAGCACTGTGTACAGTTTAGTTGTTATTAACCTGAGGTTTTTGTTTTAGGTGAGTAAAATTGGTCTTCAATTATTTTTTACTTTATCTCCTAGGATTCTACACACTATAAGCCCCTATGTATTTCATCTGAAGCCTGAAATTCTTGGCCTCTTCTTCAGCTGTCACCTGCTTTGATGTACTAGATTTTCACTGTGAGGTTACCTATGTTCATTTCCTAGTGGCCTGGTGCTGCCAGACTCAATCTTCAGCCATCTGTACCCTTTGCCAAATGAACTTGATGACTGAAGGGTTCCGTGAGGACCTGAGATAAGCATGGGTACATGTTGACATCCTTTGCTTGGAAGGGGCCTTTTACATTGTGCTGTTCCTCATTATGCCAAACCGAGGCGTGGGGGAATAATTCTCATAGCTGGGCATATACTTATGGAACAACTATCTTAAACCTTATCACTGTGCTAAAAACTATTATAAGTTGTTTTGTTGACTGTCATTATCACTATCATCTGGGATGTATGCACCTATCTTTACTAATCAGACTTAGGAAGAAATTTTGGTATGTGTTGAAAAACAGTAATATTGAATTTATAACCTTAGAGATGGAATTACATTTTGGATTTAACTATCCTGACACCTTTTTCTTTAATCCTCCTAATTCATTTCTATTATGTTGAAATCCAAAGCCATCTTTTGAAATGTTAGCAGAAAAACTAAAGGCTAAGAACTACAGATAGGAAAATCACAGGATTTAATTTAGAGTATATGAAGGAATTCCAATGAAATTATAATCAGTAATATCCTAATACATAAAATATTCAAACACATGAATAAGAAAGAAGCTTCAGGACTGCAATAAATAAATAAGCCAAGGTCCAAAACACATGATTTGTAAAAAAAAAAAAAAAGTTTCAAATCTTAAATCCTGGTAGCAGTCAAATATATACAATTCAGAACAATGAAATAACATTTTTAGCCTTTTAAATTAATGATTTTTAAATTAATTTTAAATTAATGATTTTAAGAAAACTAACAGAATACTGGGTAAAGCACAATGAAAATGCATTTTCATACACTGTGGGAAAATAATTTGGTACCAATTATTCAAAAGGAATTTGGCAATACTGTATACATCTAGAACCATAAAATTACCCTTTGACTAATTTTACTTCTCACAGTCTATCCTCAAAAAATTCAAGTATCTGAAAAAGCATTATGTTCAAACTAATCATTACAATGTTATTTATAATATTGAAAATACATGAAAAGTGTAACAGCTGAAGAACAGTTAAAATTTGCTTGATCCTTACATTGGAATATTTTATAGACGACACAAATTCAAATTTAGGAAGACTATGAAATAACACAGATAAATATCTAAGTTGTAATGTCAAATAAAAAATGTACATGTATGATGGATCAACTTTAAGAAATTTTAAAGTATAGTAAAAAAAAGTACTGAAGGAAAATACCAAAATGTTAACAAAGATTGTCTCTTAAATGGTTTGACTATTTTTTCTGTATTTTCCAAATTTCCCATGATGAATACAATTTCTAATTTAAGAGGAGAAGAAAAGTATTTTTTTTTAAAAGAAAGAAAAATATAACCAGAACAATTTCTTATAGGGCTGGAGAAAGGGCCTACAAGTGTGACTTGATTCAGAAACCTTGTGAATTTTTTTTGTAGCAAGTGAGTATTTATGATCACTTCACATGGACCGATTTAAAATCTGTTTTGAATAGCCAGCAAAGACAACTTCTCCTAAGTTAATATTAAAGAGTGTAAAAAAGATGACAAGAAAAATTTTACCATAGCTTAGATCCTAAACTATGCTAAGCAGGTTTTTGATAGGCTTTAACATGTTAACTGCGTATAATAGTGCTAGTTATAAATGAACCTTATCTCTTCATTGAGGATGTTATCAGTTAGTGGGGTGAGTGTGAGTTTATTGTGTGAGTGTAAGTACATAGAATTGTGTTTTGTTTTTTTGCTTTGAGTGTCAAATCTCAGTTCGTAGGTGGTCAGGGCTAATCTTCCCACTCCAAAATCATTTTCCCCCATACATGCACACATTGTTGCACTGAACATTGGGACCCTAAAATAAAAAAGATCATTACATATTTTATATGCTCCATAAAAGGCACTGACAGTAACCACAGGTACCCTCTGCAGTTTAGAGTCCTCAATACTTTCCCCAAAAATGCATGATGAGGGAAGATAAGTTTAAACAAGCTAGGCAGGGCTAACAGAGGCCTTATGCTTTCGATCAGTGAATCTGCCTACTCATCTGAGGTCCTTGGACCTGTGGTTTTTTGAGGAGTTATTTGTGCTTGCAGAAGAAGGCCCTCAGCATTTCCACAAAAGTAAGGAAGCAGTTTTGAAACGAGAAGACTGTTACATTTTGCATAAAGGAATATAAATGAGATTGAAATAGGATGAAAGAATCTAAAAGTTGAGTTGCCTTTTTGAAGAATCTCTTCCTATGTCTGTGTTCTGATATTCCTTAGATTTACATAAATCTGTCCCCAAAAAAAGGTGTCAGGGGCTTGAATCCAGCAGACACTCTCATGCTGGTTTGTTACCCAACTATACCCTTTTTAGTCAGTAAACAGGACAGCAGGGAATCACTCTGTGTACGAAGAAATGCAAGGGAAATAAAACCTATGCAAATCACCTTTGTAGCCTTACAAATATTTGTCTTTTTGAAAAATTCCAGCTCTCATTTCCTAGTCCAAATTTCAGTTCACTCAAATGTAGCTAATTCTACCCAATATGACTTGGTTATTACTGTGTCTTTCGCTTTCTTAAAAGCCCTGGGAACAAACAAGAAAAAGTAATAAAAACAAAATACTTATTAAAATGTAAATACAATGGCTGGATCCCTGATGTGTTATGCAGACAACCCTCACTAGCAACCCAGGGAGCCCCAGGTGCACTGGGAATCAACTTATCTGGCCACAGAGCATCAGGCCCTGGAAATTGACAGCCTCTGAAGGGGGCCTTTGTTACTTGACTTCTGTGGCAGGTTGCTGGCTCATTCTCCTGCGTGGAATAGTTGAAACTCGTCTTTCAACTAAACAGAGTACATGGGGGCAGAGATTCTTTTTTAGTTTGGCAACCTAAGTATATTAGAGAAAAAAAGCTGCTGCAAAATAGCAGGAAAGCATGAAAAATGCTTTATGAAGATACATAAAAGAAAACCAGAGGAAAGCACATTCAGCCTCGGTCATTAAAAAGCACACTACTGTTCCCAATCCTGCCTTCTTCCACCCCTCCAAAAGTTTGTTTGTTTGAAGAGTTTCTTCTGTAGAACTCTAAGGAGGCCCCAAATACACCGATATCCTTAACAGATGGTTCTGGAATGAGAGGGGCTTCTAGTAAGAGAGACATAATCTTTCATTTCATTTGGAGTTTTACAAAACAGCCTTCTGTGTGGCTTAATTTCGGGCATCCAACTGTTTTAACAGAAGCTGTGTGGTGCTTTTCAGTTAGATCTTTGAGTTCTAGTGTCTTCCCACAATGGCCCTGGCAGCCAATAAAAGCAAGCCCACCCTGCAGCAATGCCAGAGGTACTGCCTAGAATAAAATGACACATGCAAATGCCGCTGAGAACTTGCTTGCCTCCTGACTCATGTTTTAGTTTCCATAAAGTGGCTGTTTTCAAAACTGATGGTGTCTGTAGCCTGGTAATGGAAGATAATGATTAGCACAGCAAAATGGGAGTAATCACATGGCTATTTGACACTGTCCTTAGAAAAATCCTTTACTTACTCAAAAGCCAAAGCAAAGAACGATTTCTAAAATGACAAATGTGTGTAAATTTTCAAAGTGGATTGTGATTTCCCTGAAAAACACAGGCAGCCGGAACACAGTTATGCTTTAGAGTATCAGGTGATCTAATTCTTGAACTAAAACTTCATTCTGGGCAAAGGCACGCATTTCTAGATGGGAGGAGAAATTGTTATTGCTTATAATAAAGCATGGGCTGTTTTTCTTATTTGGGAACTTCAGGGGATGAAGTAACGATTTTAATGTTATAAAGAAGTGGGCTGTGGAACACTGGGATGTCTTATTTATTTAACATTTATTACCCATAGTCTGTTAGGCACAAACAAACTCACCCTGGTGCTATTATTTAATGCTGGAACTGTAAAATAGTCTGGCTAAGATTAGATTAGGTAGTTGACTCAAAGTCCTCCAGGTTCAAGGCTCAAAAATGAATATATCAACATTGTTACTGTACAGAGTACTTGAACATACGTGTGTTGGGGTGGTGAGTAGTGAACAATCCTTTCCTCTTAGGGTCCTTTGTGAAGTCAAGGCTTGAGAACATGACCTGATATCTTTATTTTTTTAAAACCTCTTTAACGTCAGTTATCACTTAAAGAACTTAAAGACGAAATTATTTGCTGAGAACAATTTGTTGCTTTGTGCCATTGATCCCTGGTACACAGCAATAGATTTTACAAACACCGTGAGACTCAAGCGAAGGAGAGCTGGGAAGCTGGAATCGATAGCTCAGTATTCTCTGCCATACTGCGTCCATTCATGCTGAGACATTTCAGGATGTCTGTTTATACAAAAGTGAACAAATAAACGTACCTTCATCTTGTAGCCAGGGCAAATCCAGTGCCAAAGAGTAGCTCTTCCCTTGGACTGGGTTCCTCATTTTTCAGTATTGTGACTGGCCCAGAGTGTACTTTTTCATGTTGGGGGTCTTGTGAGTGTGTATCCAATGAATTGTTATCACCTTCTTCTGCAGCAGGTTCCCACAGGACTAATCCCCAAGTGAGTCATCCCCAGTCCATTGGGCCTACAGAGGGGACTCACATGTAGAGAAAAGGCTTAAGCCGTGGGCTTTGGGCTCAGAAGAACCTGGCTTCAAGTCCTGCTTTTGCCCGTTATTTATATATGTGACCATGAATGAGTTGTCTCATCTCCCTAAGCCTCAGCTTCCTGATTTATAAAATAGGAAACATAATTATACTTACATCCTTATGTTACTATGAGGTTCAGTTGAGAAAAAGTTAATAATGCATATAAAGTACCTGGAACATAATAGGCATTCAATAAATGCTATTTTTCATTTTACTTTACAGAATATCTTTATTCTCTAGTTAGTGTTCTCCTATCCATGTCAAGGTCAGCATGACACCATGGAAGGTCTGTCTAGCTTGTATTTGTGCCTGTTGCTCACATGACTATTTCTTCACTTGCTGACCATGTTAGCTACGGTTTTGGCTATGTACTGTCTTTTCCATGTCCCTGGCTTTGGATCCCATCTGGTCCTATGTACAATGTCAGGAGTAAAGCCACTTTACTGTCCATGCTAGAATCTGCTCAGTCACTCTGCACCGGTAGCCTCTGCACAGCCTGCTGTTTGGTCCCTGGTACATCTGTGATTGGGCCCTTGTTCTCCATCTGCACAAGCTCTGTGCTGGCCTCCAGCACCTGCTGATGCCTCAGAGAGCCAGGCAGTCTGACATCTCCCTCTCCGGATTCTTTGATTCCATGCTTGACTAGTTCCAGCTTTCTTTCTTCTTAGTCCCCGATGCTTTCCATCTCATCTCCTCCATGTCATATCTGATCTGCTTTTATTGTAGAAGGCGAGTGCAGGGCCTAAGGAGTATGAGTGGTTTGCTGTCAGATGCCCCAAATAAGGCAGTATTTGCAGGAGGTGCAGGAAATGACAGACTAAGGTGGCCACATATTTTCTTGAGTTTATGATAGTGCTGTTTATGGTCACGAGTTTTTATTTGAAGAGTTATTCATCTATGGAAAAAATATTTGTTTTTATTCTATATATCCTTTAAAAAGACACACAGGTTGCCATCTGGCTTTCATCATTTGAAATGAGTCTAAGCATGTCTATATTACATCTACATCACCCACATCTGAGGTCATTTTGCTCTCTGGATTTTCTTAATTCTCAATTAATTTTCATTCAGTTAGTTAGTCTAGGGAAGGAGCAAGAGCTGCTGAATTAGAAGGTGACAACTTTTATCAGAGCGCTGTGCATAGGGTACAATGGGAGAATGGGGACAGTGGTGCTTCCTGGCCTCAGCTCACAGAGTGATTTGTGCATTTTCTGTTATTCAACAAGTAACGGGCTGACAGTGTTGGATCTGCAATGTTGTGCTTTGTGTCTGCCTTTGTACTGCCTCTTTTCTTCCTTACACTCTGCCTGCCTTTATCTCAATCCTTGTTTTCCTGGGGAAGATTGCACTGGAAACTTGAGGAGAGGTAGAAGGTGAGGCCATAGTAGATACCACTAGGAAAACTTGAGTACAAACCCCGCGCCCTGCTGTGATGATGTCTGTGACTTAACACTAATGACTCCATACGTGGCTGGTTTAGTGAAACTCACGTTAGAAAGCAATTCAGTTATTTCCACATTGTTATTGAAGTCCAGCCTGTGTGGTCTACCTATGCCATTAGTATTTGTCCTAAGTTATTTTTGTTTTCGTGTGTCAGAGAATGTTCTTGTTATAAGGGAGCCTGAGTCAGGGTGGTCTAGTTGAAAAAGCATAGGCACTGGGGTAAAAAAATTAAAAATCTGGATTCATATCTAGCCTCTGTCACTGATTAGCTCTGTGATATTGTGCAAGTCACTCACATTCTTTTAATATTTGTTTCCTTAACTGTAACTTTGGGATAATACCCCCAGATATCATAATATTGTCAGGTATTACAGGATTGTTGTAAAAATTAAATGAGATAATGTCTAGAAGTAACAGCACAGTGTCTCGCACAGTGTTAAGAACCTAGTAAATCCTGATTCCTGCTCTCCCCCAGCCTCACTGCCTCTCCAGTTGGCCAACTGTCTCTAACACAGCATCAGCGGAACTATAAATACTTTCACAGTTATGTAATTACTCTCCACCAATCCACTCCTTGGTCACCTTTCTGCCCTCCTGCCAGATCTATTCCTAAACTCAATTATGACTCTCCCTCTGGTTTAATCTCCCTCTCTGTACAGAACAGTAAACCTTAATGCTTTAAAAAAAATCATTTTTCCTTAGAAGAACTTAAAGCCCCTAAAATGTCATTGTGAGTTTTTGTCTTCCAACAGGATTTATTGTTGACAACAAAGTTTAATATATTTACATTTGTAGCTTATCTTTCACAATCACCTGAATTTTGAAAAGCCCAAAAAAGATTTTTCTGGGCAGAGAATGCATTTTGTTGATTTATCTAAGTGGCTGCTAGGCTTATAATTTTTCACACACATTTTTAATTTTTCTGGAGCTCAGTCCCCCTAAATGCAAGTGAGTCTTGAGCAACCCATCTTTCTCCTACTTATTCAAAGTTAGTGATAATTTTTGGACCCAGAAGTTCAAAATTGTGTCATTCCTGTTGATATCAATCTGGACATCACAATGTTGTTCAGTTTCTGACTGTCCTAGAGACCGATTGCTTATCTCCAATAGCCTAGAAAATGTCCTTCTCTGCATTGGTCCTGGCTCTTACCCCTACTGACCAAACACGTATACCCAAACTAATGTCTATAGATCATGTTCCTGCCACTTTGTCTCTTTAAAATCAGACAATTTTAGATGGAATTTGCAGGTGCTAACATGAACCTCTGAGTAATAGAAACAGGTACAATAGCTTTGTTAGATTATATTTTTAATGTGAGATTTTCACCAAAAAAGAGACAGAAGATAGAGGTTGCACAAGACTGGTCAGATCCTTCCATGCAGTTTATCTTTTGGAAAGGTAATAGTGTGAAGCAGTTAAGGGCATCAGTTGGGCATTAGACAGTCCTAGGTTTGGATCCCAGCTCTGCCACTTATTAGCTGTTTAATAGTGAGCAAGTGACTTCATTTCTCTACTTCTCAGTTTCACTATTTGTAAAAGAGGAATGCACTATTACTTGCTTTGCAGAATTAAATAAGGTAATGTTTCTAAAGTTATATGAGGTCGTGTCTAGAAACATCTCAGTGCAGTGTCTGGCACAGTTCAGAATACCCAGTCAATCTTGGTCCTTTCTGCCCCATCTTACCTTGAATGTTGGCCATCTCTAAAATTAGTAGTGCTCTAAATGCTTCCCCACTATGCCATTGCCCTTCTGGACCGACTTATAACTAACTCTCGCTCTCTCTCTCTCTCTCATAACCTCACTCTCTGTCTAGAACAATGATAACTTCGCCAGTTTTCTTTAGATGAATTCAAAGCAACTACAATGATGGTGCTGGTGATGGTGATAATGATAAGAATAATGTGGGGATTTCTTACTCCCTTTGTCCGCTAGATTGTAAGTTTCATGAGTTCAAAGAGCATGACTGTCTTCTTCAACCCCAAAGTGCTCGGTTCCTGGACAAGGAATAGTTGTTAAATGAATGAGTCTGATATTTCAAGTAGCTCTGATTGTGTCATTTCCTCTGTTTAATTTTTGCACAGTTAGTCCAAATGAGTATTTGTGGATTTGTGTGTTCACTTCTCCTATTACAAAATTTTAGTTTCTCCTTTTATGGAATAGAATTCTTAAATACATGCTTGAGCATCCAAGACGGACAGTGGTGATGTTCTAATAAGTGTTAAATGTGGAAATTAAAAATAAATAAGTTAGAGTATAGTAGAAATAATGTTATTGAAATGGTGTCTACACAGAAAAAAAAAATTGGTAGATTGACTTTAAGGTTTGAGGACGGGGGTCCTGGGAAAAGTGCTGAGAGTGGAGGCATCACATTCCTTCCCACACTAAACACGTAATTCTGCATGGATTTGGTTTCATTTCAAAAATGGAGTGTTCACACACTGAACACACACCCCTGTAAACTCGACCCTGAGAGCAGATAAACTTGGGGAGTTTTTCTAAGATGACAATCCCATGAGGTTTTAAGTAAATTTTTACAAGTTCCTAGAGATACTTTTAATACACTATGTAAAATTTCTCCTTTACCTTAATAGCTTTTGTATATAAGATGTGTCAAAATGACCCGGAAAAGCAAAAGCTTCTTTAAGGTCAGATAATTCATTACCTTGGCAATGTAAGGTATATAAAATTTTAAGTATTGAAATTTCATATAAATACCCCTGAGATTGCTCTAAATTTTCTTTTATCTCAAGAATACAGATGTGTCTCACACTTTCCATAATTGAGGAATGAAAATGTTTAAGATAAACATCCCTTCTCCTGGGAGGCCAAATACTTGTCTTAAATAAATGCCAGTCCCATATCCCTGTGGGCAGGGTTCAGTATTTGTAGAGTCACCTATTATTATATCCTAAATCTAACAAGGACTCAAAGATTTTAATCTATTTCCACCTACCCACCTGCCCAAGACCAGCCTTATTTCCAGGCTTTATTCTCCCTTAGGAAAATGTAACTGATAACTGATTTAATGTTTTAAAATGTCTTCTGTTCAAAAATTCTTTTTATAGATCTAATCTATAACTCTTGTTGCCACTTAAAACAATTTCTATTAGGTATGCTAATACATACATTAACAGATATGTACAGGGCTCTTTGATTTAGCAGAGGCTGTGTGAAAACTGAAAGCAGAAAGTTCATTAAATCATGATTAATTGCCAAATGGGCGGAACAGAAAATAACAGCTTTGAAGTTCAGAGGAAGGAGAAAATGGAGCAGGGGAATTGGAACTGGATCTTGAAAGATGGTTGAGATATGGGTAAGTTGAGAGAAAAAGGAAGGACCAGCCAGATAACATAAATGGTGTGAGGCAAAGCACAGAAATGGAAAGAAAGTGAAGAGATCAATTTATGTGGAAATGAGGCTTTGGAAAGGGGAGTAGTTGGCAGTAAGTCTAGAGAGGCAGATTGGAATCAGTCTGCATATGGCCTCAAATGCTATCCCAAAGACGATGGTCTGTCCCATACACTAGTGGCCTCCCAAGCCAGAGAGTGTGTAAGAAAATCCATTTGTATACAGGAAAATATGTATTCTTTATATAGAAAAAATAAATTTTACTAATAATTACTTGTATTGACAATATTTTATGTGTGTCATTTGTACATAAATATACATGTGTATATTTTTTCAAATTCGTTTGAAAATCTCTATCAGAATTGTTTTATTGATAGAGATGCATGTTCAAAAGAGGTTGGAGGCAGACTACTGCTATAGATGATAAGGAGTGATTAAAGGTTTTCATGTAGCCAGTGACATGTTCAAAGCAGTATTTTAAGAAGAAGAATCTGGCAGCAGTTATACAGAAAGGATTGAAGGAAGCAGTTAGTTGGCGATTGCAGCAATTCAAAGGGCTTAAATTATGATAGCCGCAGTGGGAATGGAAAGGAAGAGGAAAGTTCCAGAGACATTTGATGGTCTTTTTCTTTTCATGGTGAGATTTTCCCTTAGCAAGAGTATTCAGCAATCATGCTGGGGGCCAAAAATAGAGCAGTGCTCAGGAAGGTGAGTTTTTTTGCTCAAAACTGATTGAAAAATGGATTAATATTACCAAATGTTCCATGGTCTGAAAACCTAAACTTAAATGGAATCAAGAATAAAAAATTTTGATTAATTATTGGTCAAAAACAATAAAGGATTAAAGGATCAAGCCTTTAATAAAGTATAACTTCATATAAAGTGTAGATAACTTCATAACTAATTTTATACACAAGGGTAATCTTTGAAAATGTAGATGACATCTTCTCCATTATAACCATAAAAATGAGCATTTGAAAGAGTTAAAAGCAGCAGCTTAATGATGGTTCCTGCATTATTAAAAAAAAAAACTTACACTTCGTATCTACCATTGGCTATTAAAAAAGAATTCCAGAAATTTTCTCATTCCAGTTGCTTGTTGGAGATGCATTACTTTTTGATAATCCCAGATACAAGTACAAACATATTAATAGTTGTCCTTCTTCACCCATCTTGATCTTTGCAAGCAATAAAATTTAAACAACCATATTGGTGAATGTAAATTTGTAAAAGGAGTTTTGCTACTTGTACTTGATTTACCGTCATTTTCTTGAAAATTGTACTGTTTAACTCCTCACCAGTTGATATTTGTGTAAGGTAGAACTCGTAACAAAAGTGTGATTCAGAGTTCAAATCTATCATTAACCAGGCTTCTCAATTTCTCCTTGCAGATAAAAACACTCTAAATAATGATAGGGAAAAAGAAATAGCATGTTTTAAAACGCCAACTAGATCAGACTTGTGATTCCTACATGATACTAGCATTATCTTAGAAACATATTGATAGAAGAGCCCTACTAACAGGCAAGTTAAATAAGAAAAAAATTCATATATTTTAACTGGTCAAGCCTCAGATATAAACTTAACATTTGTCTCAATCAAGTTAAAATAGACCACAGATCGTGTGAGCATGTGTGTCTATAATTATTTAGGCTGAAAATGAGTAGAATATAGTATAGAAAAATGGATATAACATCTGACACATAAAAAAGGGAGATAAGATTAAAAGTTCTACATTAAGTAAAAGTGAGTATTCTCATACACTGCTGGTAGGAATATGAATCGGTAACCTTTCTTGAGAGCATTACTGACATGTGTCAAGAGCCTTAAAAATGTTTATACTATTGAGACTCAGTACTGCATTTCTGTTTTTAAGAACTGTCCTAAGAATAAAAACCTTTAATGCCCAGTAATAAGGGAATAGCTAGAAAAATTAAGAACCATTTTCTTGAAGATTATTGATTATAATAAATACCACATATGCCATGATTTTAAGTGGAAAGTAGTCAAAAACTATCACTGTTTATATATATCTATATTAATAATTGTGTATTCATGTATTTGTATGCATATGTATATAAAAATTATAAGGAAATATAACAATACGCTTATTGGTTGTTTTGTT
>NW_012144966.1:6437410-6469659 GCF_000956105.1 Propithecus coquereli | reverse complement strand
CTGTAACTCAGTTAGCTGATGGAAAATTTCTGTGACCATTATATATTTAATGACTCAATCAACAAAAGCTGTTGATGTTCTAAATTTTGACTAGACCCAGCTGTGCTACAAAAGCAGGCAATGTGATGGCAACTAAAGCAAATGTCAAGATGGAAGCACATTTAATTATCCTGGCTGCTGGGGCATTTTCACCTGTGTTATTGGGCTTTGGTCTTACAAAAACAGCATCTCTTACCAGCTTTAGGAACTGAGTAGGTACTAACATGCTTTAGGTTAAATGAAAAGGCAGTACCTTTTATTTATACTTACATAAATATGTTAGTCATTCAGTCAATCAATAAACAAACCTTTATTCAGCGATTGTTAAATGTCAGGTGCTGGTCCAGGTTGTGACAAAGGGAAATGAGTAAATCTCAGAAAATTCATGGTCGAATGGGAAGATCAACATTTAAGTGCGGTTGAAAATGAAAATAGAGGTATGTAGAAAGTTCTAGAGGAACACTGAGAAAGCAGCTGCCAAACTTGCCTTTGAGTTAGGGAAGCCTTCCAGAGAAAATAGTGTTAGAGCTGGGCTTTGTGGGCTGAATAGCAGTTTGCTGGGTGGAAAAGGTGAAGAGGCATTCTAGATAGGAAGAAGGGCACATACACAGGCCAAAACTCTGGGAGCGCGTGGTGTGTTCAGGGACTGGTAGGAAATGAGGAGTAGCCAGAGCTTAGGATGAGAGGAAGAAGCAGAGGATGAGAGTGGAAACTAGGTTAGGCTAGAAATGGCCTTCACCAGCTCATAATCACAGTGTTTCTCCTTCACCAATGATTAATAGTGATTTTCCTGGCTAATAGAATTCTAATCATTATAATGAGGTAGGACTGTTGCCTTTGAATTATGGAAATTATAACTGTTATGACCTGTTCCACAAACACAGGTTATAAATATTATCACATCTCTTTAATCTTCTTTCCAGTTAATCACCCAAGCCTCCACAGGGCTCATTAGCAGGAAGCCTGTTAGCTCCTCTTGATGCTCCTCCCACTGTCCATGAATCCTCGGACTTTGCTCAGACCAAATGGGTCCATCCTCCTCCAGAGCCCTGTGGCTGGATGTGTCTTTCTCTGGTGGCTGCTTGTTTACACATTCATGTCACAGTGGTGCCCATTTTGGGCAACAAGGTTACAACTCCCTTTATTTACATTTCCAACCTCAGCCATTGTTCCCTAAATCATAACCACTGTGCCAGGCTGGCTGGGTCTGGAGGCATTTCTGGAGTTGGCCTCATGCTAGGCTGAAATTAGTCCTTACCCTAGAACCTTAGGCCATTGTATGGAGCCCGGTCAATAGCCTAGACTCCTCCTTTCATCAGGGTCACTTTATTTACATGGCACCCAAGACCTTCCCTTCCCCAGGACCTTAGTCAGTGTCACCCTGACCCAACAAGTCTCTCATCCCCAGCCCCTAATCCAGGGAAACAGGAGTGAGGACACCAGGCATCCCTCCAGAAGACCCTGGGCTCCTTTTACACCCTGATTCTCCTCCTGCCCAGTGTCCAAGTTCTTCCAGGTGGCAGCTTACAAGATGGAGTTTAAAAAACATCTTGTTGCCTTGCCCAATGCCCCGTAAAGTGCCTAATTGCCTTCTGTTTACATAACTAAGAAAGACACCAACTGATTCTTCCAAGAGCAAAGATCTTCAAGGTGATTTTCTGTTCCTGCCTTATAAAGAGAAGTAGTTGCAATTCACTTCACTAAAATAATTAATCTTTGTCTCACCATGCCCCCTATTTAAAAAATCAGTTATAATGTGCTCATATATTATGTGACAAATTATGTAATTTGCCCAAGGTGGAAATAGGTCTCAACCTCCAAACCCATGCTTTTAACCACTATGCCTTACTACCTCTTCTCATTCAATTCATGTCATTATTTACCTCTATAACTCGGGTACTAAACTCGTATTAGTCAAGTTTATCGTAGGGATAGGAGTGTCTTTAAGTGTAGGCATTCTCTTCCAAACTGTTGCTAAAGGACAGTGGGACAAGTGCATTTGTGAACTAGAGCATTTATGTGGAAAATGAGTATATTTACTATAAAAGAAAGTGTTTTCTCTGTAAAGTTAGATTTCAGAAAGAACAGTACTCATACATAGTTTATATAGTTCTAGAGGGCTTGAAACTGCATAGTAAATGGGCATTGTGGTCAGTACACCTTGTTAACGAAGAGTGTTCTTTAGAATTTATGCTTTGGAAAAGCTGTATATAAGCTGGATTAATCTGAGTTTTTCTGCTGAAAGTCAAGTTTGTTTTGCTTTGCCCCTGTCTTGGTGTGAGTGTAAGATAGTCAGCCGACCTTTTCAATTTATCAGCGTAATGATAGTCATCTCTTAGTCATCTCATCTTTAAATTTGAGAATAATGAAAAAAAAGGCCAAACATTTTTTCCACCTTTTCTCGTATGCACTATCTTCCCCCTAGCATTTTTACTCTCCTCAATGAAATGAAAATGAAATGCATGTATATCATATTTCATAAGCCAAAACCAACTTCTGACATATCATTGATAGTTTATGTTATTTTAGAGGAAAATCATGATGCTATAAACTGTTTCCTGCACTATCTGGAGGTCTTACTAGAAATTCCAGGAAGTCGAGGAATCTTGGACAGTTTCTATAAATCTATAGAACTAATTTCCTATCCTCTGACAAAACCTCAACTGAGACCTGAATCCTAGCCAGCTAAGGCTAAGCAGGGTTCTCCGTCATGCCTCCAATTCTAGAACTTTCTTTCATGTGCTTGCCTTGGACTGGAGCTGCAAACCAGCGAGAGCCAGCACCCATGCTGGGACCAGGATTACTGCTGAGCTCTTCATTTACCTCAATTCTACCAAATTTTTTTCTTACATTTGACCTCCTATCACTTTGTTTTATTGCTACTGTTATTGCTTTATTATTGTTGTTGTTGCTGCTGTTATTTTATATGCTTTAAATTTGTGGCTTTTCAAACTATTTTGGATTTGAGATACATGATAAATTATGTCATTTAAAAATTGTAAATGGAGGTGTCTTTATCTCTATTTTATTCAGTTTTCAGATATATTTAACCTTTTGACTTCATCCAGAAACTAAAAATTCTGCTTGGCCCTCATTTTAAATGTGAGGAGCTTGTTTCTATTTATTTGGATTTGGGTATGCTCTATGTTGGGATGAGAAAGTATTTCATGCTGAAGGAGGTTATGTATTTTCCTACAAGTTAGACAGAATCCTGTGTTTTTTGCCTTGGCTGGGTGTATGTATTCTGTATAAACAAAGGTGTTCTGAGGCTCCTCAGAAAGCGGCATGATAACACGCCTCTGACCTATCTTTAGGGACAGGTGCAGGATGGCAGCACTAACCACAGGAAAAGAGGAGGGGGGTGAATGTGAGCAGGCCATTGAGCATCCAGAACCAAACCTGCAACAGCAGGAACTTAAGTATAGGAACTTTTCCCAACCAGGAGCATGCACAGAAACTAGGAGCTCATGACCAAAGGTGACCTTTTCTCCATTAACATATATTAGCATAGTAAAAATCACACCCACCAGCACCATGACAGTTTACAAATGACATGGCAACCCCTGAAAGTTACTCTATAAGGATAAAAATGGGGAGGACCCTTAGCTCCAAGAAATCTCCACCCTTTTCCCAGAAAAATAATGAATATTCCACCCACCATTTAGCATATCAAAAGGTGTAGACATAAAAGTAGAAGTATGTTAAGACCCCAGGGTCTTCTCCACTCATGAGACAGACCCATCCTCCTCTGCAACGCACTTTTGCTTTGTACCTTTAGCTTTGCAATAAAGGCTGCTTGTGTGGAACTGCTTCATGTCTGTCCTCATTCCATCGCGCTGGCTCTGCTTGCGATTCTTCCAAGCAAGGAGCCAAAGGACCAGGACAACAACTCCCCAACACAAACACACCTGACACTACTTCCCCCACATGCTCTCCCTAGTCACTGTTAGCACACACTGGAAAGTTCTCTACAGTGATGGAAAGAGAAGCTAATAAACAATTCTCAAAAACCTGCTGTGTGCCAGGGACTGTGCATGATGTATATTTGCCTTGTCCCATTTAATTTTCTAACAATCCCATAAGGTAATTACCATTTTCTTTATTAAGAAATTTATTCTCAAAGAGATTAGGTAACTAATCTCACAGAGCCAGAAGTGGCAGAGCCAGGAATGAAACACAGCTCATTCAGACTCCATAGCCAATGCCTTTCCATAACCCATGCTGTCCATCATGGACTTTGGTGGCCAAGGGGCCCAAACTCCACACTAGGTTTAGGGTCCAATTACTGAATGAAGTCCTGTGCATTTCTCTTAGGTCCAAAGACAATCAGATCATCAGAGTGGAAAGAGACTTTGGACTCAGGTATTTTCTAAACCACTGGGTTCCTCACCTCCTTATAGAGCCCTTCTCTCTGTGAAGTAGATGCTAGTGTTCCGTGCTAATGGGTGCTGAGCTTCTCAAGGGCTTGATGAGGCTCTGTTAGTCTTTTTTAGGGCCAGCTACACACCAACAGCTATGCTGTTGTTGTTTTAAGGCCTTAGCATTCCTCACTTCAAACTGATTACTGCTTTATTACCTTAATATGACATCGTTGGCCATCTGGCTGATTTAGAATGTGAAGGAGACTAATCCTATATGATAATAACTTTCGAGTGACACACCAAATCTATAGGGATATTCAGAACATTTGCTTTTATAAAATGAATAGCCTGTGCTGCCTGTTCATCCTTATTTAGAGAATTCTATCATTTTAATAATTTGATATTGTTTTGCTGGTAGGTGCAGAGATATGTAAAAAGAGTATTTTTTTCCTTATGGATTTAAAAAAAATGTTTAGAATTTTTATTTGCAGAATATAAACAATAGTAGTTTATTCTTTCTTATTTTTTCCTATGTTGCAAGCAAAATATCATTTGACTTAAATTGAGTCCGAGCACTTCTCTTTTAGAGAAATCAAAGATTGTGATCTTTAGCAATACTGATTAGATTTCTTCCTCAGAAAACAGTCTGTTAAGTTTGTACTATAAATGTGAGCAGATGGTTTGGCTGTGGAGCAAGCACTGGGCACCCCAGGATTCTTCTGTGCCAAGTGCTCACAGGCCTTTGAAAGAATTTCCTTTCTGGGCATTTAGATGCCCCTTCTCCTCTGTGGGGATGAGAGTGTGTGCTCTGTGCCTAGATACCTATTGTGTGGTTTTATAGTTCATTTATTGAATGCCAATTACATGCCAGCCACAGCGTTGTATTCCATACGTTATCACATCTCATTTAATTCTCATCAGCACCTGTGAAAGAGTTAAGGCGTGGGTATGTAATATTATCTCCACTGTTCAGATAAGGAGTCTGAAGTTCAGGTAGATCAATTTCCCAGTGGTTACACAGCTAGCACCTACTAATAGTAGGATTCTTCAGATCTGTCTGCCTTTGTCAAATATAACACCTTGCCTGGGAAAGAGCTAGGAGAACAGTTTTAGGATATGAGGCTGGGGAAGTGGCTTTGAATTCTGTTCTAATCAAGATACCAAGCTTTGCATTAATTTATTCCTTCAGTACTTATTTGTTGGGCCCCTAATACATGCCTAACAATCTGGGAACTGGAGACATCAATGAATTAAAAAACATAAACCCCTGCCTTCCAGAAGCTTACATTCTGGTTATTAGAGGTTCTGAGCAGTGAAATGACAGGGCCAGCTTAGGTTTTACAAAGGTCCTCCTGGCTACAGTGTGGAGCATCACTTGCCCAGAGGTGAGGACTGTGGCAGGAGACCAGTTGGGAGGTGATCGCAGCAATCCAAGCAGCAGGTGTTGGGGACTTGGACCCAAGTGGTGACCCAGATGAGAAGCTGGATTGTAGATGGACTTAGATGGAAATGCCAATGGGATTGCTGAGGAATTGAATGTGGAAATCATTTGTCCAGTCTTTAACTAGAACTCAGGTCAGCCTACAACCTAAACCTGTGCTCTTTTAATTATGTTAAAATACTAAAGTGTAAAGTGACTTCACAACTATATTCAATTTAGTGAAAAAATGTAGCTCTTTCTTTTGAGCTCCTTAGCTCTAGGCTTAGGAAAGGAGAATGCCTGGAGGTGCCTGGAGGGGGCCGGAAAGGCTCCATGTCCCAGGAGCATTTGTCACCCACGCTGCAGCTGACAAGCTTGCAGCTTTGAAGTCCACGCGCCCGGTTGGCGGCACACGTGGTTATACTTGAGATTTGTAGTGTCCATCGCAGCTACTCGAAGTACATTTCAGTCCTTCCCTGTGGCTTCCCTCTGAGCAGGTGGGAAAATGAATCCTCCTAATAAGATTTTTAAGTACAGCTTTATATTTGTATGCCTTTGTTATGTCTCAGAAATAACAGTATCAAGTCCGAATCGGAATTGATTTTAATTCTTGCTCACAAAGTGGAATTTTAGCATACTATTTCACCATTTTTTTAAGTTCAGAAAACAGCTTCCCTGAAGTTAACTTTTACTGAGCAGACATTGTCACCCAAAAATGGTTCTAGATCTGCCAGATCTGCCATTAACTTTTAATAACTCCAGGATACAAATTTGTATATCACAAGTCAATAAAATATGCTACCAAGCTGTTCGTGCAGTAATAAGGTAAATAAATGAAATCCTCATTCAATTAATTTTGAAGTGAATGATCTTGTATTTCCAAGTAGGAGAAGAAATCGGCCATGATCAGGCATATATGTTGCATCTGCTTTTCAGTTATTACATTACTGAAGATACTGTGGGCAGCTAGCTATGCTTATGTATTTAGACTAAGAAGTAATCCCCTATACACCTTGTCTTGAAGTAGAGCCAAATGATTTTATTTCAATTAAGATCGCCAGAAGGACCCATGATCTGCTTAGGGTCCTCTTAACTGCATCTTCTGGATGCAATTTAATATCTTGCTGAACTGGGCCATCCATTGGGTCCTGCTGGACAGGCTATCCAGTTAAGGATGTGCTCAGAGGCTCCCACTTACTGGCCTGCAGATAGCTTTTGTCAGAACCCCTTTCTCCATTACCCTGCCCTGGTTGCTCCTTTGCTTTGTCAGCCATACCCTGAAGCAGGCAGCCATACCAGTGAGAGATGAGTGCCTCTGATTCCCCTTTGCCTCCACAATGCAGATGAGGGGCCCTGCCAGTTTTTAAAAATTCAAAATCAACTGCAGTCTCACTTTTAAATTTTATTATTTTTCCTAGGGCTGCGTCCGAAGAGGACTTTGCGCCTGGTGCTCTGGACTGCAGAGGAACAAGGTGGAATTGGTGCCTACCAGTATTATCAGTTACACAAGGTAAAAACTCAGCCATGGATTGCTGAGCATTTACACATATAATATCAGTGTAAACCAAAAGCATTGATTGACGCTTTGAGTTTTAAATTTGCCTCTAACTGTCCCATTTAACACTCTCAATAATACTCTGTGGTTGACTGACTCTGGCAAACACCCCTTGTATAAGCCTCCTTCATCCAGCCTTGTGAGCGAGGATGCGCTGGTGAACTGAAGATGCTGTGATATAGAGCTAAGTAAGGGCTTTTCTACTTCTGCATCACAGGCTGTGGCCAAAGAAGAATTCCAAATGTGATGCTGCCATTTTCTTAAAGTCTCTCTAGTTCTGCTGTACTCGTGTATCACAGAAAAATAGTAGCAGGTAAACATTTTCTCTCCCCACTGAACCCACCCCCATACCTTAATGCCCCAAATCCTCCTGGAAGCCCTGGTATTTAAGAGCCAAGTTCTGAGGCCTTGAGTCAGCCAGGAGTGTTGCCATCATGGTGGTGGGAATGACAGCAGGCAGAAGTCTCCATCCTAGGAATGTGGAGGACAGCTTGTTTTGATACTGACTGTAATTAGGCAAGAGTGAAGCTTGGAGCAAGAAGGTGATTTTGGAAGACCATGATTAGAAATAGAAGACTGCATTTAAGATGGGGACAGGGAGATCAATATCAAGAGCCTCTTTTGAGAGAGCAAAATATACAAGGTCAGAAATACTGTGGATCGAGTCAAATGTTAGTTCAAAAAGGAACCCCAAGTCCGTGGGCATGCTGCTGAGCGGGCATGGGAGGGCAGCATGCTGGTCTCGTCCGCTGCTGCTCTGGGTCATCTTACCTAAATGTCCAGATTAGAAGAAAGATATTACAAGCTTAAATTATCCAAATCAGAGAGGTATTTATTTGTTTTGTGAATTGTGTTTATATCCATTTTGATTATTTTAGAGTCAGTCTCTATTATCCTATTTCAGTTAGAATGTAATGAGTTCAAGGTCACGAATTTGGTCACTGAATATAATTATTTACTATACAAAGGACAATGTGGGCCTTATACCCCATTCTTCCCACTTTAGTTCTTTGGTCTCAAGTGATCCTGGGGATCAGACAATTCAAGACAAGTGTCCTTTTGCTGGTGGATCAGTGATATCATCTTCTATGTGTTGTGGTAGACTACAACATCAGATAAGGGTTGTTCTAGATTCAGCAACACTGAATTAATATTTTCTGAGCACCTACTATGTTCCGTGTTCTATGTTAGGCTATAGTGTTAGCATCATTAAAAAGATTCACCCTGACCTTACAAAGACTGCCATCTAAATGACACTGACCACTAAACTTCAATTATAATATAAAGTGTTATATCTTCAATAAAGAATAAGGTATTGAAGACGGACACAAGAAGTTCACTTAACCTGGCTTTGAAAGGTAGAAGAAGCTATGAGAAAGAAATGACATCTAAGCTGAAGGAATGGGAGGGAGGAGGTGAGTACTACACCTTGGCAGAGGGGACTGTATGTGCAAAGGCAGGAGGTAAAAGAGATCAAAGCACACTGGAGAAAAAGAAATGAATTCAGAGTGGCTGGTGCATAGAATACAAGAGGCATAGTGGTGGGAACGTGGAGTAAAGAGGGAAACAAGAGTCTTAACAAGAACATATAAATCATGCTTAGAAGTTTGGACTTTATTCTCAGGGCAGGAAGAGTAGCTGAATTATTTTTAAGGGGAAACTTTAAAATTCTATATATCTTGGACTTCATAAAAAACAGAATAACTAAAAAAACTGTTTTAAGGCTCTTTTATTCACTATAATGTATTCTACTCCCAGAAAAAAAAATTTGAATTTAAACTGCAATGGATCTGGCTCAAAATTTCCTCACCACTGAAATTCCTATGATCTGAAAAAAGAAGATTTAGAGTTTCACTGCACCCTTCTAAAATGCATGGATGAAATCAGAAATGACTTGATTTTAAATTTCTAAGATGTTGATAGGGAAATATACACTCAAAGGATGTGCAATCACATTAACAGAACTGGTTTATCTTGACAGTATCCATACTGCCTTCATACAAATGTGTCTTCATACTGGTAGTTACTCTGCATTGCATTTTCAGGAATGGAAAGAAGAAATTCCAGAAAAGGAAACATAAGTTTTTTGTGTTACAGTAGCTCTTTATCTCACCTTTAAAAAGACATTCTGCATGTTTTACATGATACAGCCGATTTCAAAGGACTTATTCTGCATTCTTGTATTAGCATATTGATATTGACATTGTCAAGAGTATAATCATTCCTGGAGTGGCTGAGTTCAACTCAAAGTAAATATAATAAGCAAGTCACAAACTGAGGGGGATAAATGAGATTGTCTCTAGACTTCTCTACAGCATTATTGAATGCCAACAGACAGTTGAACAATGTTCAGGTCACTCCAGTCACCAAAGAGAGATCCTCTGTTCTAAATAAGGTAACATGAACTGCTAAAGCAAATAAACCCTTAAGGTTAATGGCTTAACATAATAGAAAGTTATTCTTTGCTCACTTAACATCCAATCTACAGTAGGGCTCTCCTCTGTATAGTTCATTCAAGGATCCAAGCTGACAGACTCTTTAGCAATGTGGCTTTTAATATGCCTTGAGTGTTGACATCCAGTGGGCAGGCAGGGGATAGTGGAAGGTTTTTATGGGACAGCTCTGGAAGGAGCTTACATCATTTTTACTCACATTCCATCATCAAGAACTAGTCATGTAATCCAACTGCATGAGAAGCTACGAAATACAGACCCTGGGTGGGTGGCCCCTTCCTAGCAACAACTCTACACTATGAAAGGGGAGGACACATCATTGGTGGAAAGCTGATCCACTTTAAGGTCTTCCTCTCGCTTTGTTCTGACTTCTCATACACTTCCGTCTGCACAAGAGACCAATTGCCCTGAGGTCTTCACTTCCCATGGTGCTCAAAGTGAGATCAGCTCTGTGAGCTGCCTGAAAGTACTTACCACCACCACTACCAGCAGGCTTTTGCTAATCAACACACAAAAAAGAAGAGGTCACAGTCTTTGGCCATAAGGACCTTACGTTCTACTTTAGAAACAACTTTAAACTCACACATAAGAAATTTAGTATAACAGACAATATATGATGAGGTTTTAAATTATTAAAAGTATTTTATTTTTACAAAGGATTCTATATGACTGACAAGATGCTGAGTGGTGTAAAGTCTTAACACACTAAATGTAAAGGAGTTAGAAAAGGAGGAAATCACTATGACATGTTAATCATGAGAGAAGGATTCAAGATCTGATCCTTGCAGAGTAAGTGGATTTCAGTAAGTTACCAGAAAGGGGGAGAAGGGACAGTTACTCACCTTCATATTGATGTTAACTGAGTCCAGGGTTTGCCTTTGGCATTGGCGTGGGTGATACCACGCAGGAACAGAATTTGTATTTGGGGAGATCTATTTTAGATAACATAAAAATAAAAGATTTGAACTTTTAAAATAACTGCTAGTCTTTTTATGATACATTTGTGTTATTAGTGATCTTTATCAGGAATCAGCCAAGTATGGCCTGTGTGCCAAATCCACCCTGCCACTTGTTAATGTGTAGACCTCAAGCTAAAAATGGCTTTTATGTTTTTAGCTGGGTATGCAATAGAGATTGTATGTGGCCAGCAAAACTTAAAATACTAACTATCTGGCTCTGTACAGAAAATGTTTGCTGACCCTTCATATCTATGATAAAAGTCATAAAATATTTTTACCGTATTTCCATACAATAATCTCTATGACCTAAAAGATAGTTTTGTAAATATTTTTTGGAGCCAGATATTTTCCAATGTAAGTATATTGTAGGAAAATATTATTGTAATGATATTGAACTTTTTTTTTCATTTTCATTTGGTAGAATTTAATAGTAAAATTGGTTAAATTTATATGGTACCAGCTATGGAAAAAAACAGTATGTAGAAAATTATTATTTCTTCTTTTAGTTGCTCTGAATGTATTCTTTCTCCCCCCTCATAGAATCTTTCAGAATCTTTTCAACAGTGAAAGTTCTACAAAAGCAATTTTAATGGATATATTTAGCTTAATTTTGTGGGAATAAAATTAAAGCTAATATGCATTATGCTTTTCTTAGTAAATATCTTTGTTTACAATGTACTTTTATTAACATGTGTAAAGAAAAATATAAATCAAAGTGATTTTAAATTATATGGTAAAATTTATTGCTAAACTGACTTTCAAAATTATATTCAAATTAATACCTTTACTTCATAATTATGCTTTCTTATGAAATATTAGCTAAATTATAATTATTGCTAGAAATTACTAAATTTACTTAAAAATTACTAAACAGTTGACTAATTGTCAGATATGTGAGGCTATTTGTGGTTTGTGTACAAATTTTGAAACTCATATGCAACTTTTTTGTAATGTCTGAAACACTCTTTTCGAGGAAACCAAATTTTGCTCAAAAATGATCTATAAGCATTCTTGTGGCAGTTACTGAGTAAAATACTCAAATAGGAAGTGTTGGGATTATCTGCTATAATTTGGAGTCAGCTAGAATAGAAATTACTCCTGGAGTCCCTCCAGCATGCTTGTGACAGTTCAGAGCAGAAAGTCTCATAAAGGATTTATATACATATTTTTGTCTTATTAAAAAATGATAGTTCACCTATTTTGATAAGTTATAAAATTTTCTGTCCTGGTTTTAAAGTTCTTTCGCCCATCTGTCTGCCTCTCTTCACATTAGCACATGAACCTGAGAAGTATTCATATGTATAGTATATTGTTTGTGCTTTATGTTTATTGATTGTTTTAGAAGTAATTCATTTTTCATGCTAACTTTTTATTAAGGTTAATTAGCATTGGGTAAATGCACCAATTTTAAGTATACAGCAAAACATATTTGGGAAATATATACCCTGTGCAGTCATCACCCAGGTCCAGACACAGAGCATTCCTATTACCCTAGAAAGTTCCCTTATGCCCCCTTCAGATCAACCTCCATCCCAGCCAGAGGCAACTACTACTTTTCATCACCACAGATTGGTTATTCCTGTTCTTGAACTTCCTATAAATGGAATCATACAATATATAATCTCGAATCTGGCTTCTTTCACGAACCAGCGTGGTTTTGCAATTTATCCATGTTGTTGCATTAACAGTAGTTTGCCCCTTTCGATTGCTGAGTGGTTTTCTGTTGTGAATATACCACAATTTCTTTATTCTTCAGGACAAATGCAGCATGGATGGTCTGCTGATGGATATTTGGGTTGTTTCCAGTTTTAGCCATTAATAAATGAAGCTGCTGTGAACATTGTTGTACAAATCTTTTGGTACACGTATACATTTATTTTCTTTTGTGGGAGTAAAATTGCTGGGTCATATGATAGGTGATAATTAACTTTATTAGAAATTGCCAAAAAAAGGTGGGAAGGTATACCATTATATCTTTAGCTGGGCATGAAAACTTCTCGTGAAAACTTCTCAACGAATGCAAAAGAAGGCAGAAAAAGAGAAAGAGGGAAACAGAACAGATGGAGCAAATAGGAAACAAACAGCAAGATGGTGGATTCGAACCCAACCACATTTCTTTCCTGTTTTCTTTCTTTCTGAGACAGAGTCTCGCTCTGTCACCTGGGCTAGAGTGCAGTGGCATCATCATCATACCTCACAGCAACCTCAAACTCCTGGGCTCAAGCAATCCTGCTGCCTCAGCCTCCTGAGTAGCTGGGACTACAGATGTGCACCACCATGCCCAGCTAATTATATCTGGTGTACCACCAGCAACTTATGAGCATCCTAGTTGCTCCCCATCCTTCCCAGTATATGGTATTGATAGTCTTTTTATTTTTAGCCATTCTTGTAGGTGTCATATTTTTATATTTTTCAAGGTACAGTTCTGAAGAGTTACAAGGAAAGTTCTGCCTCCACTTCTAATGGTCACCATTCTTTCGCCCTCCCCTGCTCTTGCGCCTCCAGACTATTAATATTTTCATTCTGGTGTTCTGCCTTATGATTTAAGGGAGACCAAAGACCTTTTTATCCTGCATGAGGCTTGTGGGGCTGTTCATGGTTTGAGTGACCCTCTCAATTTGGAGAAACACCTTGGCAAGAGTAGAACATAGAAATGCTGTCCTGCTCACAACCATAGCTGACTTCCAGGAGCCCAGACCAGAGCTGCTAGAACACAATTGGAGCCAGCAAGGGAGGATGATCCCCAGAGGGCTTGGGGAGATAGATTTCTCTTATGCCCAGAAAATAGGTTATTCTAGAGAGGGGGAAAAACTGCAAAAAATGCCTTTGTGTTATTCTTTATTGATAAAATTGTTATTTTTAAAAACTATGAACTCCTTTATTGGTTGAATTTAGCTTACATTCACTTGAAATGTCACCACATAGGAAGCATATTATTGTACTATAGTGAATAAGAGTTTATTTATAGGAGTAGAATTTAACTTTGGATTTAAAAAAAATATATTATAGATAATTTTATTGAATTTTCAAATCAGTGGATAAAATGAGAGTTGTCCAGATGCCATTTGCCTAATCTACTTTTCATGGGAACAATGTTGCTCTCTTCTCTTCTCTTGGAAGGAAAGCAGGATGTCATTTCTCATGTCCTGAAATGTACAAAGGAGGAGAAAAAACCTAGATTAGTTTCAACTGGATTTCTGGCATTTTTTAATCTTTTCCATTTTAAGCAAAAATATGATCTGGCATAATTATAATGAGTAAGGTAATCTGGCCTTGAGAAAGCCTCATTACAGAAGGTAATCAAATAAAATAGATTGATATGTTCTATTCTGACATGAAAAATATTTTAACCTTTTCCTGATTTATTGCACAAACTTCTGGCAATTGAATTACAGGGATAATGAACACTGCTGTGTTCTGGTAGTCATTAATAAGGACAATATTTTAAATAGGCTTTATTAAATGAGGGATGGGATGTATGACCATTCTAAACACATCAGCCTATCCGAACTTTAGCCAGCTCTAAAAGAGAAAAAGGAAAGATGAATATGTGTGATATTTTGTCAGAATTTCCTGTGTTGTCATGCTGAGGAACAAAGCTTCCTCTTTACATACGTAAATATAAAATGTTAGCTTCTTAGAGCAGTGAAGTTCTTGCCAGCTTCCCTGCCCACATTAGGTTTCATGTTTCGTTCTAAAATAAAAGAAAATGGTAGAAATGCTTGCGAGGCTTCTTCGTGCTATCTGGGCAAATGTGTTTCTTTGGCATTTTTATTTTACCAACCCTATTGCCTCTATATAATGTTAGTTTAGGAGGGTGACAGTGCTAGAGTAAGAGTGTTGTACTCGTGTTTAGCTCTGGTTATAAAAATAATAGAGCTGATGTCCTCATTCAGCATAATTGTGTCTGGACTGTGTCTCCAACACAGCCTTTTTTTTATATCTTTAATGTTCCATGCAGTATAGACGTACTAATCAGAGGTTATTGTCTCAATCATTACTGCTGGGCTTTTATGCATCCTGTGTTTTTCTTTCAGTGCCTAGATATTGCATTAGTCTGTCAAGCACATCACAAAATTGGTTTAAATTTCATTTATCTCAGTGTGTTCTTGGTCTGGAGCCCTTGTAGTTCCTACATTCAAATATTTTGTACAGTACACCTGGGAGCTCTTAGGGGTCTTATTAGAATTTGTGGATTTTATTTAAAAAAAAAAAAAAGGACTGTCTTTTGCATTTGTTTGCTTTCTCCTGTGTAGAATTCCATTATGACTATGGGACTTCTGAATCTTATGTGCATATGGTAATTATGATAGCTGGGTGGAGCTATCAAAATATTCCCTTCAGTATTAGGAGAATCATATGCCACCTTGTGAATGACCATCAGTCGGCCTCAACTCACTTCTTTCCTTTATCTCTGTTTAGAATGGATCCTTCTTAACTGGATTTTATTATTCTTTCTATATGAGAAAAGAAATAGTTTGAGGTAAAAAGATAGACAGTAACAGCTAGAATGAAATTTTTCCATGTTCCTAGGAGGGCAAGACCTTGCCTATCATTCTGAGGTAATATTTTTTGTTTAATGCCTCATGGTTTCAGATCATAGTTAAGTTTGGCTTGAGTGTTGGTTTCAGCCCCAGTACATGTAAAAAACAATATCCCAACTTCTCTGCTTCCATGACTAACCCCAATAAAACAACTGCCTTTTAAGGTTGGTTCTGGGAACAGTGTGCCAAGACACTGTTGTGTCTTGTAATTATCGTGGTTGGCATTTATTCTTCACTCCTGAAACCATGAAGAAAGGCTTCAGTTTCTATCCAATCTGTTTTGCTAGCTTACTAGAGATTGCCTGGCATGAATAGTTTCTGCCTCATTGCCTTCCTATTCCTAACCAGAGCATGACCTGACCAAGAAGGACCCATAGCATATCCAGTGCATGAAGTTTCTGAAGAAATCAAGTTGGCACACCAGGATACGCAAATCTGAACTGAGGTGTCGTGCCTTGGGCTCACAAGTGACCTACATGGGTCAGAGCCTTTAGGACTAAATTATCCCATTACATGTACTTGGGCCTTACTAAGTTACAAAGTCAGCAAACCACTTTTCAGTCATTAGAACTATTTTAATTCAACTAGATCTGCCTTCTACCCTCTTGTCTTCTAAACCAGGGGCTGGTAATCTTTGTTTTAAAGGTCCAGACAGTAAAGATTTTAGGACTGCAGTCTATATTGTCTCTCAGCTCTGCCATTGCAGTGCAGTTGTAGACAAACTAGACAAATGAGCATGGCTGTGTTCCAATAAAACCTTATCTACAAAAAACAAAAAAACCCACAAGTCAGATAGGTCAGATATTTTACTGACCCCTGTTCTAAATCCTTATTGGGCAGAAGTTTAGAAAACTTTCTTCTGGAAGCCTTTTTCAATCTCACAATCATAGCTTTTGGTGAAAGAGATTTGTAGCACATAGTGGAATTCTAACATTTAGAGACTGTATCTTTGTAGGCTAGTAATATGACTGCTGTTTGTAAACTTACCACTTAAGAGGCCACGGTTGTTTCCCCACAGGTATTTGGCGAACAGAGCACACCATCACCAGGTCAGTCTAGTGCCATAGTTACAGCCCACTGAGCCATAAAACAGGCATAGTTACCTTATTGGAGGAAGGGGTTAACATCCTTCTCTAATATTTCTTAAAGCAAGAACAGAACCCTGTATTAAGATGGCTAAATATATATTCCAAAAATACATGTTATGTATTCAAAAATACATAATATCTTTTTCTAAAGTTTACACATATAGAAGGGTCTTTCAAAGAAATAAGCATTCCAATACATCTTGGCAACTTTCCTACTAATGCTTAGCAATTACCATTTACTGCTTAACCACATCCTAGTTTTATCCATAGATTTGCTTATAATATTTCTTTTTTAAACCTGAATCATTATCTGGGAGAGGCTTTTCCCAAGAGACCCAATGAACATTAGGTGTTTGGGTAATCAATAGCCCTTTTGGAAGTTTATCTTCTATTTCTGGTTACCGTGGCTTTTCTGTTGCTTCCGCAACACTAATACATAAACATCAAAAACGGTTTGTCTGAGATGACTGGCAGGGCTGCCTGCAAGGTCACTGCAGAGCAACTGCTGGGTGGTGAGTTTACTCTGTCCTGTGAGAAGCAGTGTCCAGATGGTACAATAGACAGCACTGAAACTACGTTACGTTACAGCCTGAAGATCAGGCAGGAAACTGAGCTGCAAACTCTTGAGACACAGTTGTGAGTGCACCCTGAGTACACTTCAGAGCCCTTTGTCTTTCTTCTGGAACTCATCTGACTGGGTCATTTCTAGGGTGTTAACCTCCAAGTCCTGCGGTATCTTAAAGGTGGTGTTTGTCCCTTGATAGAGTTGGTCTTGGTTTGGCTTTCTAAGCTTCTTATCAATTGGGTCACATCTGTAATTCCTGCTGACTCACCTATTTGTGTAAAAAATACAAAGGCAAAATTTTTTTTCTAAACAGAAGATTCAAACTTCTTTTTTTTTTCTTTTTTTTTTTTTATTTCAGCATATTATGGGGGTACAGATGTCTAGGTGACGTATGTTGCCCTTGCCACCCACCCCAAGTCCGAGTTTCAAATATGTCCATCCTTCAGGTGGTGCGCATCGCACTCTTTGTGTATACAAATACCCGTCCCCTCCTCCCCCCTCCCCCCTGCCCAACATCCAATAGATGTTATTCTTATATGTACATTTATGTGTTGATCAGTTAATACCAAACTTCTTTATTTTCTTTCAGAAGACCTCCCTCTTGCATACTCTTATCAAATTTCTGTCCTATATTTATAATTATTCATTCTTAAAGCTGAGGTTGCCCCTGGCAACCAGCAGTTTGTCTAAACTGCTTTGGTTTCAGGGTTCTCTTAAAGGAGAGTTTCTCAAAATCAATTTCTAAAGAGCTTTTACACCCTACACAGCAAAACATGTACAAACAACAATTCAAATTTAGAGAGCTTGACAAGGCCTTTCAACAAAGGTTTAAAGTGGTTTCATAACATGAGTTATTTGAGATTAAACAGAATTTCTGTTACTAGTTGAAAAAGGAGTATAATTTGCTTTTATGAATTCCTATAGTTTCATTTAATAAAACCCATCCAATGAGATGCAGCACCCCCTCATATCAGAGGCAGTGCTGTGGTAAATACTTGTAAATGTCTCAGGCAACTCGCCAGGTACGAACTGAGGGCTGGCAGGATGTATGCCATGCACCAATCTCCCATCACTCCAAAGCTCTGGATGATTTTTTTCCCCTCCAAAGCTCTGGAAAATACTTTATTGTACCTCACAGAGCCAAATGGGAGGCAATCAACCTGTTTTGTCATTTGACTTAGGAAAGGTCAAAGGGAAGAGAACATAATAGTAGACAGACAGAAAAGTGCTTTGTGAAAATTGTCCATTTTTTCCATGTAAGGGAAAGTAATTTGTTCCTTTTATTAGATCTGAAAATCCAGCACTAGAGGTTTTTTGGATGGATTTATAGAGAGAAAAGAAACCATCAAGAATTTTTAAAGGTCCCATTTCCAAAACAAATATGATGTAACAAGTTCTTGCAGTTTATAAGATGTCATTATAATCTCTTTCATCTATGTGATCATTTATAAATTACTCTTTCATAGACACCATCTCATTGATAATAGTAATGGCCCCCCTAGTAGTTGCCAGACAATGTACTGTTTTCCTTATTTCACCCATGAAGAAACAGGCTCAGAGAAGTGAAGAAGGTACCCAAAGTTGCACAGTCCAGCCCATGAGGTACAGAACCTAAACTTGACTTAGCTTTCCTATCTCCAGACTTCACCCATCATCACTTCTAAAACCATGTACTTCTCTGCCACCCATCTTAAATACAGGTGTCTACCAACTTGTCATAGACTGAAGGACAAACACACCAAGATATTCAGGAATGCTGAATAATAAGTAATACATGAATGAATGGATGGAGGAGTCACTTCAAAGTGCTTAGTTTAAAACAAATATAGCATAGTATCAAGTCAATACAATTTTGGAATAAAATGCCAAGGGATATTGTGTGACCATGCAGACATCAGTTGTCATTAGCAATTCTCAATATTTTATATTTGTACTTTCTCTAGAGGATATAAAAATAAATATTTGCATTTATTCATGAAGTTAACTCTCTAAATGATTTTAAAAAGTAATCAATACTTCAAAATTCACTGTAATTTCCCCTTAATGTGGGGCATTTTCTAACTAAAGTTTTAGGTAAACAATAGATAAAATTTTAAAAATTCAAAGAGACCTTCTAACGATATGAAACTCATTCTCACAGTAAGAAATGTTAAAATTGCCCCACTATTTAAAAGACTATCTTCAGATCAGAGGTATCCCAGGATACCACCTCAAGACTTTTCCCACTGCCTTAATCTTAAAAGAAGATAAAAATGAGAACCTTGAGAGATGGAAATAGTGTGTGTATATGTCTCGTTATATCTTTTCTACATGTATGGAGCTTAGACACCTAGGAAAACGTATGAAGACCCTCCACAAATTGAGTCCAACTGTCTTCTTTCAGGGTAACCATGCTTGATATATCAAGGGCAGAGATACACCAGGATGGACCTCTGCCTGTGCTATTTTTAAACATTTCCAAGGACAGGGATTTCACTTGTGTCATTATTTTTTTTAACATTATCAGACAATGAGAATATCCTGGGCCAGGTCCATTTAGTGATGTCTTAATTTGAGGATGCAACTTAGAAAACTAGAGAAACAATTATAAAAGAAAATAGTTGTAGGTCTGCAAAAGTTAATGTTCCTTAATCCTACCTGCCTTAGTAGTTCCTGCATGAAAGCCCTAAGGAAGGATAAGTGAATTGGGGGACAGGGGGATGAATCGTGAATTGCAAAAGAGAAATTTAAACATTGTTTGCAAACTAAACTCAAAGCACAAATGATTTAACACTTGTTCTGGTTTTTTTGATTTTATTTTTAAGAAAGTGGACTCTAATTTATTCTTTCCTTGGTCAGAAGATAAAATAATTTGTAACCTTTAACATGTTCTTTTCTTCATAATCGAGACCTCAGTTTGTTAGTACTTTCTCTTGCAAACTGCTTTCTGAATGTACTGGAAAATTGCACCTGCCAAAACGGATGGGTGTTTGTTCTTCCTCAATGAAAGGTGGCTGTGACAAAGAGCTGCCCCTGTTGGATAGTTCAGCCTGCCAAAGTCTAATACAACAGAAATGGAAAGGAAGATGAGAATGAAAGACACATTCAAGAGTGTAACAAATTGTTGGCACCTAAGGAACTAAGCCTATTGGTTTCCAAAGAATTTGACAGAAAGGTTTTGACTACCCATGTGATTTTTATCTTCTCATCTTTTAGGCCATTACCTTAATATGACACACTGTAGTGATGGCTTCCTTTGAAGGGTTCTATTTAAACATCTTTTTCTGAATCACCAAGACAAGAATGGAGCAAATGAAGAGGAAGAAAAAATATTCACTTGTACACAAAGCTGCTACCTTCAATTCTTTAAAATTGTAGTTAATGCCTAATTATACTGACATTCCCATTGTACAAAAGTGTTGAGACTGAAAATATAATTTCTCAGCTAATTATTTCATTATATGGAAGTGACATGTGTGAAGTAATAAATTAACATTGTCTTTGTAAGAACCAGCAATTGTGGACTTTAACATTGAAGTTTTTAAGTGGGATGAAGTGCATTTTTCTCATGGCTACTCTGATTAGGTGAAAAATGCCTTCTAAATTTATGTGTATAATAAATTCATGTGTATAATAAAATATCTTTTGGCAGATATTTTACCATTAAAATAGGATAGTGATATTTATGTGGGTAAATTATTACTGACAGGGAAACCCAAAGGATGTCAAGGGGCAGAGCTGCCAGCAGCCGTGACAGTCTCAGCCCGTACCTCTCTTCTTAAACAGGGTTCAAGCAGTTGTCTTAGGAATAGTAGTGAAAGAAACTTCCTTTTACTAAAAAAAAAAGAAAACCACCATTGACACCTCTCCAGTAAGAACAACAGAAAGTCAAATATTGCATTCCCAAATTTAAACTAGAAAATGGCAGAGGTCGAGGGAGAAGAGCAGGAACTCAAGAGTGACAGAGATTGGTCAGGAGGTATTCAGTTCTTTATTTCTTTGATTTAAAGATTGTCAGTTGTAAGGAGTACAGTTAGAGTTACTATAGCTTTTCAGGAAAAATAAAACTACATTAAATGTACAGTTTTTTTAAACTGGCAATAGCATACGATACGTAACACTTTGGTCATTAGAATCAATCTGTCTAAAATGTCATCAATTTGGAGTCTGAAGAGTGCTCTGATTACCATTTAGTCATTAGCAGTGAGTCCTCAGCATCAGGGTGCGAGGCCACTTTGTGCAACCTGTGCTCCTTGTTTTGAAAAGGTACTAAAGATGCACTTCTAGGGTTGACAATCATGAGCCATATTAAATACAGCTTTCCTCTGTATTTTTAATTTGGTTAAGTTTTCTTCACTTTATTTTTAATTTTAATATTTCCAAAAGACACATATAATAGCTTCTCCTGAAAGTCTTAGGGAGATTTTGGCAAATAGCTCAGGACCTGAATGGGAGGCCTCCATGATACGTAGCTGTTTACACCAGTCTTTGCTACCCTCGAACACTTTAGGGTCTATTCTAAAGATCTGGTGATTTCTACTGCTTTTGTTTGGCCTCAAATATGAAAATTAATCTTCTGTGTACATCAAACTTTATCAAGAATTTTAATCAATAATTAGAGACTCTAATTTAGAATTTAATGATCTGTGTTGATACTAGTGCAAATAACTTAAGTGAGGCATAAAATGGATTCCCCGAGGCCGTTTCTGTGTGATGAAGTTTACATATGGACAAACAAGAACAACGAATATGTGACACATTTGTTTCTTTCCCTGGTATTTGGCAAGTGTCTTATGGAGTGCATCTATAGCAAGATACATTCCATTTCTAAAATGTTAAAATAGGAGAAAATGTGATTCTTGTAATTAAGGAAATAAGATATTTATTTGTTGAATTTTTTAGTGGCAGAAATAGGAGAGACCGAAAAATCAGAGTAGTATTTAGGTAGCCTTTTTGTTCCTGATTTGCCTGAGGTAGTCCAGTTTTCACCCATTGCCCTGCCATAATATTTTTTTATTTTTAATTATTATTGATATGTAATAGTCGTATATATTAATATTTATAGAGTACATGTGATCTTTTGATACAGGTAATTGAGTATCCTTCACCTCAGGCATTTATCATTTGTGTTAGGAACATTCCAATTCCACTCTTTTAATTATACTTTTTAGGTATACTTTAAAATAATTAAAACTTATTATTGATTATAGACACTTTGTTGTGTTATTAAATACTGTTCATTCTATTAACTATCTAACTGTATTTTTGCACCTCTTAACCATCCCCACTTCATCTCTCCCTCCTTTCTGCCATTCCCAGCCTCTGGTAACCATCGTTCTACTTTCTGTCTCCACGAGATCAATTCTTTTTAATATTTAGCTCTCACATATAAGTGAGAACATGTGAGATTTGTCTTTCTGTGCTTGGCTTATTTCATTTAACATACTGTTCTCCAGCTCCATCCATGTTAAAAATGGTAAGATGTCATTCTTTTATGGCTGTATAATATTCCGTTGAGTATATGGACCACAATTTCTTTATTTATTCATCTGTTGATGGACAGTTGGGTTGATTTCAAATCTTACCTATCATGAATAGTACTGCAGTAAACATGGGAGTGCAGATATCTTTTTGATATGCTGCATTCTCTTCTTTTGGATATATGCCTAGCAGTGGGCTTGCTGGGTCATATGGTAATTCTGTTTTTAGTTTTTTGAGGAACCTCCATACTGTTCTCCCTAGTGGTTGTACCAATTTACATTCCCACCAGCAGTGTATGAGGGTTCCCCATTGTCCACATCCTCGCCAGTATTTGTTATTGCCTCTTTTTTGATAAATGCCATTTTAACTGTAGTTTGGATTTGCATTTCTTTGACAACTAATGATGTTGAGCATTTTTTCATATACCTGTTGGCCATTTGTATTAATGTTTTCCTTTAGGAAATGTCTATTCAGATCCTTTGCTCATTTTTAATTGGATTCTTTGGTTTTTTTTCCTATTGAGTTGTTGGAGCTCCTTAAATATTCTCATTATTAATTTTTTTTTAATCGGGGTCTTTAGGAATCTGCTTGGTACTTTATTTTACTGTGACTGAGCCGGTAGCCATGTGGCAAAACAAAGTCCTCTGAACTCTTCCCTTTCCTTTCCTCAAGCAGAAAAAGCCTCTCCCTGAGGTGCACTGCCTGGAGTTAGGGGCGGGATGACACAGGCACGGGCTTGGCTGCCCCCGCTGGTGTCTGACTGGGTCAGGTGCACCCCAAGACCATGGGGCTCTGAGCCAGCACAGCCACAGGAATTGCCCAAGGGCTGCAGCCTTTGTGGCCTGTCTTACAAATTTATTCCAGGCCCCAGGCTGCATTTTATCAGCCCCTGGTGGGCCTAGCTGGAACTCAGGCTTCAGGTGGAGGATTCCCCTCTGGCTGGGTTGGTCTAAATGCTCCCTCTGTGGGCACCGGCAGAATTCTGCCCGGTGCAGTGTTCCCCTGTGCCAGGACAGCCCTGAGTATCAATGCAAAGTCCCACAATCATGTCACTCTCCGTCCCCTGGGTACGCACATTCTCTCTCCACTCGGTGCACTGACACGGCACTGCCGAGGGATGGGGAAGAGTGGCGTAGGCAATGCAAGACTGTCTTTTCTGCCTGCCTCAGTGCCTCTTTCCTTGATATAATGTTAAAACCAGGTACTGTGATTGCTCACCTGAGTTTTGGTTCTTCTGAAGTTGCCTGCTTGCATGGATAGTTGAATTTGGCATTCTTGTGGAGGGACGGAGGGAAGATCGTCCATCTTGCTTCACTCCCTCCCCTGCCATAGTTATTGAAAGCACCCCTTTTCACTCTCAAAAATGTCCTGGCGCAGACAGTAACTTTAATAATGGTTACTGTACTTATTAGTTTATTGATAATAATAATGTCTCAAGAGAACAGAATAGCTTGGTTATATGATATACTTTTGAATATATATAAATTTATATAATCTTCAAAACAATCTTATTAAATAGGTCTTTGTTGAAGAGGATATGCAGCTCAATGAGATTAATTGGTTGCCAAGGTCATTTAGCTATTATGTGACAGAACCAGGACCCTAACCGAGATGTCCAGGGCAAACTAATTTTAGTGAGCTTAATAATAATAGTAGAAATGATTATCATCATCATTATTACCTTACTAATGAAGCTACCTCTTACTAATAAAGAACCCAACAGAGGTTCTTGACCATTGCTTGTGCCATGGACCACTTTGACAGTCTGGTGCAACTCATGGGCCTCTTCTCGAATAACATTTTTGAAAGCATAAAATAAATGCAAAGTGTTACAAGAACATGAATTTTATTAAAATACAGTTATCAACATTTTTAAGAAAAATTAGTGATATAGTTACATATGTAATTTCTCAAACACATTAAATAAGATCTTGAAGTGTTATTTAACTATTACTATAATTTCAAAACAGTGATGAACTTAAAAATTACTTTGAGATTTCTGCAACAAGTCTAATGTGATATAAAAATATCTGTGACATCTATTGGTGACAGAGTGACAGCTTCTGCTAGTACTATTGGGGTTTGTTGCTTACCTGCATAATTAAAGGAAATTCTAAATTTCAGTTACAGGTTAATGAAGATAAAGCTGTAATATTTTCCCATTCAAGTTCACAGTCTCCCTCCAAATCTATGAATGCCCGGGAACCCCAGATTAAGAATTTATGCCTTAGAGTAAACCTGCAAAACAACTATTATCCCTATTTTACAGATGAGTAAACTGAGGCCCACAGTAATTATGTAACTTGCCTAATATCTTTCTGAAATGACACTAGCCTCTGTACATCACCTCCTTTTCCTCCCCAGTGGCAGTCACTATTGAAGTGGGACTTGTAGTATGCGCCCCACTCTGAGACTTCTCAGGATTGTTACCCTAATCACCAGCGCATCCTTTGAACATCAGCAACACCTTGATGAAGAGCACAGATATCCAAGGAGAAACTGGAGGAGAGGTCTGTGTGCCTGATTAACTGCTTTTATTCAACTTGCCTTGAGCATTTCTGGCATCCAGCCTCCCCTAAGTGGTCCTCAGGCGGCTTCCCAGAATGGTCATTATTTCCAACACATTTGATGCTATTTTCTACCGCAGCTATTTTCCTCTTACCTTAGGTGATTACCACTTCTGCTTATTACTATTCTCAGATGAGGGAAATTGTTTTTCTTCACCTCCCTTAGCTCAATACAGGTACCTATTTGGATTTTTTTTTCTGTAATTGCTATAATTCCTTAGCCTCCTTTTATCTAAACTATACCTATTAAATTATGTTAACTCTTCTCAAAGCTAAATTGCCTCATCTGTTCATTATTTTCCTTCATTTTGTCTGAATACTTTAAAACTTACAAAGTATGTGAAGCGGTTGTTAAAGTCCTAAGTAGTCCCAGGATGCATTTATTAGTTACTGTAATTGAGTCTTCCTGATTACACGTGTATTATTAGCCTCATGCTGTACTAACCTTAGCATAACATACTTTAGGTTTTTAAAAAAATGTTTACTATTTTAAAAATTCTATGTTGCCAAGTTCAGTCATTATTGCTCATCCCCTTCTCCTGAGTGATAGCCATTTTATTTTGGCTAGTCTTGCTCATTAAAGGTTCTTCTCATCTTCGATGGTGAAATGATGATGACATAAGGTCTGCTAAGGGTATATCCAGCCCTGTTTTCACCTGAGAAGGAGATGACTTTTGCCACGCAGCTTCTGAAATAAGAGCTTCTTGTTATTCCATTATTAAAGGAACCTTAGAAGTTTCACTTGTATTTCAATAATTTATGGTCTTTTTTTAAAAAAAAATCATTATCACTCTTTATAGCTTTCTGGAAAGTATTTATTATTATCATTTATAATGGATGTTGTAAAAACCTGTATATTTTTAAGAGCTTTACAGCATATACACTAAAGATGTAGCTTATAGCCTTAGTTGTTGAATCCTATGCTTTCTTGAGAAAATTTCAAAAAAAAATGCAAAACAGAAGAGTAGCTTCTGAAAACTGATGTTACCTTATCACCAACTCTAGCAACTATATCGTCTATCACTGTTATCTTCACCACAACCACCATCATCCAAAGTGGCATGTAGTTATATGTTCACATGGGTTCACATATGCACATTTACACACATGTGTATTTAAACATACATATTTATTCATTCACTCAGCACATGTTTATTGAGAGCCTTCCAAGTGCCAGGCACTGTTTTAAGCTCTGCCCTCATCTTGCTTTCATTCTGGTGGATAAAAACTGATAATAAATTGAATAAATAAGTAAAATAGTATGGTATATGAAGATAACTGCTGAAGAGAAAAACAAAACAGGAAGCAGAGGTAGGGCATGTAAAGAGGGGGCTGTTTTAGTTTTTGCTAGAGGGGAACAAGGAAGACTTCATGGAGGTGGTAATATTTGAGTGAAGACCTGAAGAAGATAAAGTGAGCCACATGGATGTCTGGAGGAGAACATTCTAGGGAAAGTAAAGAATTGTTTCAAAGGTACTGATGGGGATAGCGAGGAAGCCAATGTGCTTGACATGAAGCAGTGAAAGGAAAGTAGTAGGATGTGAGTTCATTAATAGAAAGGAGCCCAGATCGAATCAGCCGTATGGACCATTTTCTCTGAATGAGACTGGAACTATTGAGGCTTTTGAGCAGAGGATTAACATGATCTGAATTAACATTCTGAAATGATGGTTCTGGCTGCGGGGTTAAGAATAGACTACAGGGGAACTAGAACTGAAGGTAGGCAGTAATCTAGGTCAGAGATGATGGGATGATGGTAGCTTGGAACAGGATAATAGCTGGGGAAGGTGGCAAGCTGTCTTTTGAGGAAAGAGCCGATAGGATCTGATGGTGGATTGCATATGGAGTGTGAGAGAAAGAGAGTAATTAAATGTAACCACACAGTCTGGGGCCTGAGCAACTGAAATAGGCAGAGGTGGATGAAGTGGAGGTCAGGAGCTCACGTTTGAATGTGTTACGTTTGAGATATCAGACATTCATGTGCAGAGGTCAAGTAGGCAGCTTGGTAAAGAGTGACAAGTTCAGGGGAGAGGTCTATATTAGTCATGGGCATGGAGTTTTCTCCATGCAAATGTTCCATCTGAATCAACAGTAATACTTGCCCTCTCTCAACACCTCTGCCTCGTGTCCAGTGGAAGCTCAGCTTTTATGCTTTCAGCACTGTGATTGTTGTTTTTGCTCTCCAAGGAATTCAGTGCCCTTAGAGGCTTTGTCCCTTCATGTTGAAGATCCCCTGGTCCCCGGGGTCAGGATTCTCCACAGGTCTCCCTTATCCCATCCTCATGAACCTCCTTGGGGATCGCTATCCCTGAGTTGTTCTCTTGCTGTTCCTTAGATCTCAGTCTTTTCTCTACTTTTCACAGGGCCGTTGTTGCCACCAGCTCCTAAAAGCCATTGGTGCACCACCCTTCCATCAAAGAAGTCAGCTTATTTGGTTGGATAGGGATGGTTTTATGGCTAACTTGTTCAGCCTTCTTTGAGGTTCCATCTTCTATGGAAAATTTGAGGCTTCTTTGATCATATACCAAATAAATAGTAACTATTTCCCCCAGATTCTTCCTAGCCAAGATCATTTCTTCCATTTTTTGGTGACAAATTCTGGGAATTCAGCTAAGTACTTAGGCATTTCAGAAAATCTGGAGAATAGTTTTGGCTTTGTTCGTATATGTACTCCTGAACCCACCTCAGCAGAAGAGAGGTGATCTATCACATGGGAAAGATTATAAATCAGACTCATTAATTTTTAAAATTCCAACTTTCCCACATATCCAGGTTATATTTCTATACAAACACATGAATCTCCTTTGAAGCAATAATACAGAATGTTCACTCATTCAAATATTAAGCACCCCTTACACATTTTTAGTTCTAGTCCAGACACCAGACTCCCTGTCATTAAGAAACTTACATGCTTCCAAATACTATATAGGATATACTTATACTAAAAATTATTTATTATTTAGCTAAAATTGAAATTTACCCAGGTATCCTGCATTTTAACTGGCAACACTGGTCACTGAGGCTGTGTTCATCCAGTAGCTTGGCGAGGCTGGAAGGTGAAATATGGCCTCACCTGTGTATATGGAAGTTGGAGATGGCTGTCAGCTGGGCTGTTCTCCCCATGTGGTGACTCAGCCTAAAGAGGTTTCTTTACATATCAGTCCTAGGGCTACAAAAGGTCAAGGTGGAAGCTGCAAAGCTTCTTTTGGCCCATGCTCTGAAGTCACATGTGGTTACCTCTGCCCCAGACTATTGGTCAGAGAAAGTCAGAAAGAAGGCCAGCCCAGATTCATGAGGTAGAGAAAGAGATTGCACCTCTTGATGAAAGGAATGGCAAAGTCACATTACAGGAGTGCATACATACAGAGAAGGGAGAAATTTATAGCCATTAAATCATCTGTCACAAGTAGTAAGCATAACAGAAAATTCCCTTTCATCAGGAAGTGTGTATTCTTCCAGGGGAGACAAATAATAAAAACAAACATTTATTGATACAAAGGAGAAAAATAACCAGAATAATAGAGTTAGAGAGTGCTATCCAGAACATTGGGGAGGAGGTCTTATTTTATATAAGGTGGTAAGGAAGACTTCCCTAGGAAGAGGACATCTCAGCAGATCCCCGAAGGAAGCAAGCAAGAGATATCCAGAGGAGGAGTGTAAAAGCCAGAGGAAGTTGCAAGTGCAAAAGTGCCAGGTCACAAGCATTATTGAGGAACTGAAGGTGGTTGGAGTGGTGAAAGTGAGGTTGAGATTAGTAGAAGGTGAGGTCAGAGAAATTATGGAAGGCCAGGCCCTACATCTGGGGCCTTATGGATGAATATTAAAGCTTTGCTTTTTACCCCAACTCAGATGGAAGGCGTATGGAGGATTTGAGAGGAGGAATGGCTTAGTTTTTTGACAGGGTTGTTCTGGCTTCTATATAGAGAATAGGTGGAAGGACGGCAAAGGTTGAAACAGCAAGACAGTTGGGAAACTGTTGCAATACTCCAGGCAAGAGATGACGGTGGCTTGGACTGGGTGAGAACAGTGGAGCTGGTGAGAAGTTGTTGGAGAGTAGGTCTGTTTTGAAAATAGAGCCACCAGGATTTGTTGATAGATTGAATTTGGGGTGTGAAAGCAAGAAAGGAGTCAAGAATGGCTGTCAACATTTTTAGACTCAGCAACTAGAAGAATGTTTTCACTGTTACTGAGTTGGATCTACCTTATAAGAGGGAGACAAGAAGATCAAAGGAGAAAGAAGGCAATGTGACAGCAGCAGGAGGAGAAAGGGCAATGGGATAGGGAGCAACAGTCCAAGGAATGAGGGAAACCTCTGGAAGCTGGAAAAGGCAAGAACACAGATTTTCCCCTAGAGCCACCAGGAGGTACCAGCCCTGCCAACACCTCAACTTTAGCCCTATGAGACTTATTTTAGACTTAACGATCTTCAGAACTATCAGAGAATAAATTTTTGTGGTAAGTCAAAGAATTTGTGGTAATTCGTTTCAGCAACAATAGGAAACGAGTACACAATTAGATATCTAAGTAGAGATGCTGAGTAGCTGTTGGATATGAGTCTGGAATTCAAAAGAGAGGCATGAAAAGATGAATTTGGAACCCATTTATTTAAAATTGTAAGCCGGAATAAGAGCTCCAACAGAGTGAGAGTGGATAGAGAAAAGAAGAGGCCTTTAGAATGTTTGTGACCACCCCAACAACTAGAGGTCAGGTGGATGAGAAAACCAGCCAGGGAAAATGAGAAGGAGCATCCAGTGAGGCATGAAGAGAGCCAAGAGTTCAGGTCCCAGAAGCCAAGGGAAGAAAGCATTTCCAGGAGTAAACAAGTGTCAAGTGCAGCACCATCAAAGATTTGCAATTTAATGCTCACTAGTGACCTCAATCTTGAATTTTTTGCTAACTCCTATAAAAATTCTAGGAGGGACCGTTGATATTTCAGAGCGGGATACTCTATGGAACATGCTTATATTTTTGTCTGTTAGAGATTGAAACATGCTCTGGTCCTCTATTGAAAAGCTACATATATGGACAGCATTATTTGGAAGTTTAGAATAGTGTCATTCATGCATTTATTCATTTGACAAGTATTTTCACATGCCTATTGGCTAGGTCTTGGGGATACACTGATGAACTAATAAGATCCCTTTTCTCACAGGAGAACTGTCAATCCAGGGGCTTTGCTCAGGCCAAACATCACCTCTTCTATCAAGCTTTTGCCAACTCTTTTCGGTAGTTGATTTCACTTCTTTGTGCATATTTATAGAACTCACCACATTTAATGTAACAGCCAGATATTGCCTCTGCTGGTAAACTCTGACCTCTCATAGGAAAGCAATCTGATCATAGTCATCTTTTATATAAATTCTTTCATAGGTAGATTAGAAATGTGATTTATTATTAAAACCAGGAAATGTTTGCAAAAGAAAGGAGGCTCTATTCATTAACACCATGACCATGACAAAGGATGTAAACTGGGACAGCCCAGGGCACACAGATGTATGGGCACCCTGTTTTTTGGTTCTGTCTCAATAACTGTTGAATAAATACATTTTGCTCCCCGAAGAAACACCTTTACTGAAACATGACTTAATATTTTGCTTTTTGCTTTAATTGAGGATCAATATGTAGGAAATAGTGTTGGGAAAAGTGTTTCTGCATCTTTTGCAAAACTGTTATTAGAGACTGTCTATTATTTTGTTCAATGTGCCTCTTATAAAGAGCCACATAATAATTTCTCTTAGAATTGAATGCTAGAAAAAATATTGCTTTTTTCAAGGAGCTGGTGGTATGCTTTCTTTTCCTAGATAATGAGAGCTTAGTAATACATCAATCTTCCTTCTTACATTGGCAGCCACAAGCTAGAGCTAAATTATATCCTCAAGTAGCTGTTGCGTCATGTCAAAATTTTCCCAGTTGTGCTTTTCCTTTTCCTCGGACATTCATTTAGCACCTACTATGGGCTAAGCTCTGTTATTGAAGCTAGAGATACGGCAGAGATCCAGGCAGATTTGACTCTTCTTTCGTGGCATTTTCTTGGTTCTTGTGCATTTACCTACTCTTTTAATATGGCATTGAAATCTTTTCTAGTAAGAAGTCTTGAATTTTTACAGGACCAAGGAAGGTATAAAAAAACAAATTGAATAAAGTGCAATAGGCCGGCATACTAGATAGGAGTGTGATGTGTTAGTCATGGAAGGATTGGGCAGAAGTAGGGTATGAAGTCACTTGAGCAGACCGAAAGCCTTAAAGCTCATATTTGGGTATTTTTGTTTTTCATAAGCTTTTAAACTCACTAGTGTGCTTTTGAGAAAGAAGAAGGAAAGGCATTCTTAAGAAAACATAATTATTTCTAAAGTCGTGTTTAGCATCTTTACTAATGTTAGTAAAGAGTACTTGATCACATAAAGCATATGGGGATATTGTCATAATCTAGAAATGCTATGCTTGTCTGTAGGCTATAGAAAAAGGAAAATTCATGAGTTGGGTTTCTATATGATACGCCCTAGGACTGAATAAATATTTGGGTTCTAGAATATAAAGTAGCCTATTTTTACAGGACAAGAAAATGATGAGTACTATATTTTAAAAAGAAATAACCTGTCTACTCATGAGAAGATGAACTCAACTACCTTATAAAGGGACTTAAAGAAGCTGCTGTAGTCTTCCCAGCCAAGAGAAAGGCATTAGAGGTCAAGCAGAAAGCACTATCTTGGCTGGTACAATACCATCAAAAACAAGAAACGCATCTTTATGTTTATTTAGCGTGTCACAGTATTAAAGGAAGAGAGTCAACTGAAGAAAAGGTTCCTCATTTAGGCAATTTAGTTTTTGCCTTTTGACCCTGGGAAAGGATGCAAGTGTGGTGGGTATTACAGGAGAGATTGACAGAGAGATAATGTGGGAAGAGGGATTGAGAGGGATAGAGAATGAAAGAAGCAGAGAAGGCTGCTTTGACAAAGACAGCTACATTGGAGATTTCTCTTCTACAACTTCATACTGAGATGAATATGAAACCAGTAACATGAAACACTCCACCAACGTGTAGTATTAAAGGAATCAAAATTTAATTGTGAGATTCTAAGTCCCAGTGCTTCTATTATTAATATTATTATATTGCTTCAACATGAAGAAATAAAATTAGAAACTGAGATAGACATTAATTTGCCATGTAAGTCTTTTTTAAGTCTATCTACCAAATGCCCTGGATATTGCATTCTTTTTTCCTAAAAACAAATTGAATA
>NW_012144966.1:6362570-6435950 GCF_000956105.1 Propithecus coquereli | reverse complement strand
CTGGGAGCATTCCTTTGCATGGCACGAAGTACGTTACGTGGTAATGAACAACACTTTCCATGGCTCCTAACAAAGAGATGTTTCTCTTTATTAAGAGAACAAAGTGGGGGGTTTACAGATAATATCTGAGCTTATCATTGAGCTGCTCGGCCTCCTCATCTGTGTGCCTCAGCTTGTCTCAATCAGTGCTGGTTTTCTCAGCAATAAAGCATTCCGTCTCTGTGAGTAGGTTTCTTCCTACACCCTGTAAACAAGAAGATGAATATCTTGTTACATGTGCTAAAATGCATTGAGTGAAATGAGCATGGCTCTGCTCCCTGTCACTAGCTCTAATCAGCTCTTCACATCTACACTGAACGTGTCCACACACACGGCATAGCAAGGAACAGGGATATTTGTGACGACACATTCCTGTGAGAAGCAGCAGTTCCAACAGCCCAGTGACCCAGCGATTCATTCCAGTTTCTTTGTGCAGAGACCTTTTGTTTTCCCTACTCCTTCACCATGTGCTAACAATTAGATAATGACTCCATAAATGCAGAGAAAAAGCCATGTCATGGGTGGTGGGTGGTTTGTTTTCTTAGTTCTTTATTGAAAACATATGGAGATGTTTATATATAAATAGAAAACAATTGAATGCTGCCATCATGTTAGCAGCAGCGAATAAAATTCTACATGAATAGAAATCAAACATTTCTCTACCTATTCCAGAATTCTGGTTTACTGATATCTGTACATCCTGTCTTATTTGGCTTGAAAAGATGTTTTATTATTTTAGGCTTTTTATTCCTAGTCAAAAGGAAACTGTGGAGCAAGAGTTTTTTGTTTTTGGTCTTGGTTTTTTTCATTCCTCTCTTTGCTTAATTAAATTACTTTATTAACAGGAACAATAAATTCTGTCCAAGTACACCTTGTATTCTGATCATGAAAAATGTTTAAGAATCTATACATTTACCTAGAGTCTCTGTATTTCTGAATTAAAAGTGAGGACTTTCAGGCTGATGGAAGTGATTTTCAGGAGACAGGCTAGTAGAGAGTTGAGAGCACACATTTGGGCAGGCAGACCTCTGGGTTTGAATTCTGACTGCACCACTTAACTAGGTTGGTTAACCTTGAGCTAGTTAACATGACTAAACCTCAGTGACTTCATCTGTGAAATGAGAAATTTGATAACACTTATAGAATGATTGTGAACATTACATGGGATGAGCTATAAAGTGTTTCACACAGTGTCTGGCTTGTAGGAAGCATCGCAAAAATGCTGCCTATCATTATTGTAATCAGCTAACAGAAGGGTTTATCTTGCAACCATCCTTGAAAATCTGAGAGGTATTGATGCCCGGTGCTAAGAACAGCAACAATAATAATGCTACTGTTTAGCAAGTGCTGTTTATGCACTAGCTTTACAATGCACTGTTTCTTACAAGCTCATGATCTGGGCACCATTATCATCCCCATTTCACGGAGGAAGAAACTGAGGTTTCATAGGCTGCCCAAAGGCATACAGTTAAAGATTGGTTAATATGAGGATCAAAAACCCAGTCTGAATAATTCTAAGGCCTGTACTCTTTATCTCTTTGCTAAAACGGTCAACACATATATAGCCTATAGCACCTTTGAAAGCTCCTTTATTTACATATTTTCTGTGTTCCTATCAACATCCTGTGACACTGCATAGTGGCATTCATAAACTGTGAAGTCCCCTGTCCCTAGGACATCTGTTCATTTGCAGTTAAAGAGGGCCAGGAAGCCCTTAATGAACATGTTGTAAGAAGCCCTGGGCAGTCCAATTCATGCAACCATTTTCACTTTGGTCTACAAAAGCATTTTCTTTAAAGGTGCTTGAAGCTCCATATGCACAAGTTTATTATTCAAGCTTTTGTCCCAACCACCTTGGAGAGGCCAAGGTGACATGACTGGGGGACAGAGGGAGAGGCCAGTCACCCCCCTCAGCAGCCCAGTGTGTGAGTTGCTGAGTCAGGAATAGAACAGAGTGAGTCCAGGGCTATGTCCACCTCACCAGGCTTCTTATTAGCGTTGAGTCTGACAGCCAAACTGCTAACTAGCTCCACTTTTAACCCAAATAGTACATAATTAGGAGCACTTTGCCTGATTTTCTTGTTGGAAGAATGAAAGTGGTCTGCCTGCAATATGGGAACCCTCACATATAAGATTTCCCAATTCTGTTTTCATTTGCAAAATATATTGCGATTTTTCTTTTCTCCTTTTTGCAGGGAAGGGAAGGAGTTTGGGGTGAGGCGTATGGCAGGGCATACAATGGAAGACCAAATTATATGTCAACCTGCTGACCTAGCACTAATGTACTAGTTAAATGAGCCCTGAATGTAAGGCATTAATGCAAATATTTTGCATGTTATTAACTCTAATGATGCTACCATAATGCAGTAGCCACAGCTGAAAGCTGAGGTGGCAGTTTTTATTATAAATGCCTTGAGTCTTTCACTGAAAATCACCATGAAGACAGAAATTCCTTAGAAGTGAGAGTAGAAATATGAGCAGGCTTCTGCTTTTGTTAACCTTCTCATCATTAATAATAACAAAGGAAAAAGTGTTGGTATCCCAGAATCCTGCATTCAGCTGGCAACATCCTCCTTTATACCCGGCCACTGTTCTTGCCTTTGTAACAACCGTACACTTCCATGGAAAATAGTTAGGAAATCATTATAAAATGGAACCTGTTTTGGAAAAAAATACTTATGCAACCCTCGAAATTGTTATGTAAGTGAAAAAATCATTCTAATGCAGAACAAGTGTGACTTACCACTCCAGTCCCGAATTAGTGATGGCAGTGAGGAGTTTTGGAAAGCATAGAATTTCAGAGCCAGCACTACCATTTGCCACCTGTGTGGCTTTGAGCAAAGCATTTGTCCTCTCTGATCCTGAGATCCTTTCCTATAAAACAGCATCAACGATAAATCCATTTTGTCTATTTTATGAGTTGTCAAAGAACACTAAAGATTGCAAATGTGAAAGCTCTCTGGAAGCACTGTACAAATGTTACTATTGATTTTTATGAGGTGAACAATGAGGAATGAATAGCAGTGCTAAGAATAGCTTGGGAATAACTCAACCAAAGTGGTAGTTGTTCAGTCCTGAAGAAGTGGATAGATCCTGGGAAACAGATGGCCTGGCCAGTCTGAGGACCTTAAACTTGCAAGTCTTAGGGCTGGGTAGCAATTTAACTGTGCAACCTGTCAAGAACCTGTTATATTCTAAGCTCTTGCAGTGACGGTATTGGCTACGTTATGTCACTGAGTGCATTCTTACCAGACTTTGTTTGGAAAGAGTTTACAAACTAGTATCCTGGCAGAGTTGCTTGAGATTAGAGTGCTGTGGTTTCACACCAGGGAGAGCAGTGTTTCATGTCTTCTTCTATTACCCCCTCCCTGGGGATTCAACAGATGGAGCAACAACAAAATCAGAAACCCAAGACAAACCTGTCAGTTTGATGCCTTTAAGCTTTGGCAGAACTCACAATTCAAATAAGATAGCATATCTGTTTAGAGGGAAAAGGTGCAAAGAAATTAGTTCATAGAGCGTACTTTCTTTTGCCTGGGCATGGCTAACACTATCTGGAGATCCCTGCCGTATAAGACGAATTGTATATTGGTACACAGTAGACACATAAGAAAATTGGTTGAAAGAATATTGCTAGTAGAAATAATTGAACAACTTTAATATAGGGCTTTATATTTCCCTCCATTATATTTCTTGAATCCTTCCAAGTCAACTCCTGAGTTTGGCAAATCCCAGGATGAGTAATTGTGCATCTCAGAATGGTTATGTAACATGCAGACCAGACCCTAAATCAGGCAAGGCAACATGTGTTTTGGCAACAACTTGTGAGGAGGTAAAGTATTTGGTTATTTTTGTTTGATAGTTCCCAGAGAGAAAGCACAGAAGCAACAGATATGAACCAAACATTTTTCTCCTTTGTTTAGGTAAATATTTCCAACTACAGTCTGGTGATGGAGTCTGATGCAGGAACCTTCTTACCTACTGGGCTGCAGTTCACTGGCAGCGACAAGGCCAGAGCCATCATGAAAGAGGTCATGAGCCTACTGCAGCCCCTCAATGTCACTCAGGTCTTGAGCCATGGAGAAGGGGAAGACATTAACTTATGGATCCAAGCCGGAGTGCCCGGTAAGACCAAAAGATGAAATTGGTGTTCCTTATATACTGCTACTGATTTAAAATAACATTTCTGTTTTAATATGGCACAGTGAATACTGGTAGGCCAGTTAATGCATAGAAACCTTAAGCTTTTCTCTGTAAGGCATAACCTGATGACTTTCAAAATTGGAATACTAGTACTCACCTTATATTTGCTCACCAGTCTGTCTTCTCTTTCTAAATTATAAGCTCCTCACTCCCAGAGATTCTGATTTAGTGATTCTGGAATTGGGGCTAGAAATCTGCTGTTTTGTTTTTCAAAGAGGTATCTTTGGTGATTGTAGCACAAGTGATCTCACAACAAAAATTTGAGAAATAGAGTAGAAGACAATATTGTTATTAATATTCTTCTAGTTCTAGTCCTGTGATGGGAAATCTTCACTGATCCAAATAATTCCCTATTCAAATATTGCAGTATCTGAAATTTTACCATTAGAGATTTATTCTTTGAGGGCGGAATATTTCCTGCTAATCATGTTTTTTCTTAATGCAAAGACTCCTGTTAAGAGGTTGGACATAAACTAAGTTATCCTGATCAGTGACTTATCATATGAATATCCTGAAGAGAAGTCCTAAGCCCCTGGGGGAAGGGATGAAATCATGAAATAGGATAACACCTTGGGAGCTTATAGGAATAGCAGCTGGAACAGTCATAAGAAAGACAAACTTATAATATTAATACTTCACAAAGTTGCCTGACACTGGCCATGGAAAAGGCTACTGATATTATGTGTTTGTGATCCAAGGTTGTTCCCTCAACATAACACATAATCAAAAAAATTGTTAAAGGATCCATCTGCAAATTGTTCTTTATACAAATAAAAAGGCGAGCCTCTGAAAAGTTTTAACATTACTGTCTCTAGAACTATTTCTGTACTACAAAACATGTCATAGGTACAAAAACAGTGTCTCTAGACCCACTCCACTCCAGTTTTTTTTTGCGTAGACTTCAAAGTAGACTTTTCCAACAGCATATTACATGGATTTAAGATTTTTAAAAAGCTTATTATTGAGATATTGCAGATTTTAAAGCATATTTTAGGTTTTCAAGTTTATAATAATCTTTCATAACTAAAAATAGGAGCTTTCTTTTATTCTAATACAAAGACCCAAATTCTCTCCATTTGTTCTATGTATATTTTAACCATATTTTGAAATTCTCTTAAAGCACCATTTCCATTTATAATGCTGTATATCTCCTGGATAGACCCAAGACTCTCTCTATATATATATGTCATTAATAAACATGATCTAAGTATAGGGGAGAGAGTTTGCCCTTTAAGTACAAAATCATTGGTTTGAAATTCTAGATTTTTCTTGAGCCTTAAATTTTTCAACAGGAACTTCTTAAAATTTGAGAAACCCTAAGTAAGCTTCTAGGTAGTAGCTGCGAGAAAAAAACTGGTGGATTGGGGGTGAATTAGAGTGGAGCCTGGGGTACTCAAAGGGGAGGTAAGAAGGAGCAGAAACCTAAGGCAGAATTGGGACAAAAAACTTATACCTCCTTCCCTCAGCTATTTCTTGCTTTGTTGTGTTTGATCATTGAGATTTGGCTCTAGCTGTATTCCTTCACACGTACGTGTCCCATAAGAATGGTTCTGTTTGAAATGAGCAAGTTGATTTGATTCTTTTCACCTGAGGTAAGGGGCCTTTTCCCTCTTTGCCACAGCAAGGTGAAGTCAGATTTGATTTCTACCTAGTGGACTGGAATGGGGAAATTAGCCCATTATGGTTGCTTAAGAATTAATAAGAGTTACAACTTACTGAACTCCTACTATTTATGAAGTAATCAGTTGGACTTTTTGCAGACACTATTTTGTTTTATCTATACAACCATCCTATGAAGTAGGTATGAGTATCCCTATTTTGCAGATGAAGAAACAGACTCAGAAGGGTTAAATGACTTGCCTAGGTCTATACTGCTCTAAGGGCAGAAGTTACCCTGAGAACAGCCCATTCTGGCTTCAAGGCTGGTGGCCCTTTTCCCACAATATGCAACAACACAGGGGAGTCTGGAATGCTGAGATGGTCTTCCAAATCTCTGGCAGTGTCTAAAATGTTTATCTTACTCAGCTCTTGCTTATGCAAAGGATTTCAGTTCATTCCTGCCCCAGAATAATTTCCCCCTGGGAGAAAGGAGTTTGTTATTGTATATAACTATTCATTTCTTCTCACATTCTTTGTTCCACTCCCCTCCTTACCTCTTTAGATCAGAAAGGTTTATATAAAGTCAGTAGATCATTTAGACTACTATGAATGTTCCTGGAATTATTTCCTTTAGAGTACTGGAAGATAGAACCAAATTATTGCTGTCTTCACCTTATTACTTTTGAGCTATCTTTTGATATTTCAAACTTGCACTACTCCTGGAAGAAACAGTGGAACTGCTTATGTTATAACTATGATTATATTGAAATTTTTAAGAACTTTAGAAAAAGATGGATAACCATAATTGATCTGAAAAAGAAAATAAAAATTTATCAGTTGTGTACCCTATATTCTTGAAGACCTGGCAAATCATAATAACTTAAAGCTAAGGATAGGATTCCAAATACTACTTAAGTTATTATGTAAATAACCACTCCCCTAACTTTTGAAAAATTAATGAGAAATAACATTTCCAAATTCCATCCATTCTTTTTTTTCTCTTTTTCTTTCCTTTCTTCCATTGATTCAATAAATACTTATGGAGTCCCTACCATGTTCTAGCCCTATTAAATTTCTATAATCTGAGGTGACCATATGATCACTGAGCCCCAATTTTTTAATATTCTATGTATACTGAATACCAAAATACTAATTAAAAGCACAGATAGAATTAAATTTCAACATCATTTTCATTAATTATAGAAGACAAATACATCAATTTATGAAAGGACCATGTTTGGGATAAGAGAGATGATGTCTTCCACCCATATATATGATATCCATAATGGACAAGATAGCTATCAACACAAATATAAGGCTTTCGGGGGAAATAAGTATCATGAATGTCCTTTCCACGTAAACTCTCTGCTCTAGGTCTTTATACTCCAGCCTCGTCCCATTTCCACCTCCTTCCATACTCCTATTCTTCCCCTCCAAATCCTAGATGCTCTAAAGGCACACTGTCTTCATTGATATTCATGAAACTTTCCTTAGTCCATGGTGCTCTAATGCGTTTCTAAATTTCCAAAGCACTTCTAGTCTTTATCCCACAATCAGGCACTTGATTTACACACTGTGATATTGTTCTTGGATTATTAGTTATGTGCAGCCTGCCTCCTATACCCAGTGATCAAGTTCTTTGAGGTAAAGGTCAATGCCTTCTACTTCTTTGCCTCTTCCTAGCTCTTAGTTTAATTTGGGAAAACATTTAAATTCTCGTAAATCTGACTTGAGAAAAGAATCAAAAACATTGAAATGATTATTTTCTCAACAAGCTTTTGGATCCTTTAGCTTAAGATGTGGAAAAATAAAGGATGCTAAGAAAAGAGTCAAAAAATATAAAAATATTGGAAGAATGATATAAAATAAGAATTGCTAGAGCAATAAGGATTACTTCTCTTAAAGGAACAAAGACTAAAGTTTTGAATAATATCTTCTAGTACTTTAATGATTCTCATACATAAAGTGGTGAACAGTTATTCCCTGACAATTTCAAAGACAATATAAGAAATAACTTAAAGTTATCTAAGAGGGATTTATATTAGTCTCTATTCACTCCAGATAGTGGAAAGGCTTTAAATCTTAAGTTTTTGCCTGATTCTCCAACTATGAGCTCTAGGTTAGCATAATAGTAGTCTGTTTCATTCTGTAGAATATGTCATCAATGAGGCATAATCTGTGGTTCTTAGATGTCCCTAAATGCATCCTTCTTAAACAGCTTCTCTCTTTAGAAACTCTTCCATAAGATACACATCAATGAAAAAAAATTAGATACCCTCTTACTGTGATGTGAGGGAGGGAGCTCACTCTTAATCTGTATCCACCAATAAGAATCTCCTCTGCTTCAGAATCTGAGATTCAAATTTTTTTTTAATGTTGTTGGCTTGTGGTAGATGGTGTGTTAGAAAGACTTAGAGGCCTTGAGTGTGTGCTCTGGCTTCAGAACTTCTAAATACATAGGCGAATGACATAATTTTCCTAAGCTTCACTCATTTGTTTTTAAGCATCCTTATTAATCAGCTATTGTATGGCCCTGGGAATTGGTAGTAAAAAAGACAGACAAGATGCATGTACTTTCACAGACTATACAGACTAGTGAGTGAGACTTGGTTATTTCATCTGCAAAATGGATATGGTAGCCTATTTGTCATCATTTCTACCAAGTCTGCACATGTGTTCCTCTTCCTTCTCTGTCCCCTATCTCATTGACTGGCACCATGATTCAGAAACCTCAAAATCATCCAGGACATATAACCAGATGGTTGCCAAGTCCTATTTACTTGAAATCCCTCCTATTTCTTAAACCCATTTCCTCCTCTCCACCCTACAGACCTTCTCTCATCAAAACGCACTGACTCCTACAACAGCTTCCTGCTAATGTCCTGACCTGCATTCTTAATCCCCTTCCATCTAACTGGCTCACAGCTTCCAGACTGAACTTTCTAAATTGAAAAATCAATATATCGATTGGGATGCTTTTGCTTGAAAAATAAAACAGAAGAACCACCTCAGAATGGCAGTAAGGGGATTTTTAAAATTCACTTAAAAAGAACTCTGGAGTGGGTGATTACAGAGTCCATAATTCATTTAACCACATCAAGACCTTGGTTCTTCACAGCTTTCCATGTCCCCATCCCAACATATTGACTTTTGTCTTCAGGCTTGTCCTTTCATGATCCCGAGATGACTGCAGTTGCTCCAAGCAACACGTTTTCATACATTGTGAAATAGTGGAAGAAAAAATGTCCATAATTGATATCCCCCCTTTTTTTAAGAGACAGGGTCTCACTATGTTGCCCAGGGTGAAGTGAAGTGGCTATTTATAGGCATGATCCGACTACTGATAAGCATGGGGAGTTTTGACTTGCTTTTGCAACCTGGACCAGGTCGTCCATCCTTAGGCAACCTGGTAGTCCCCTGCTCCCAAGAGGTCACCATATTGATGCCAAACTTAGTGGACATCCAATCAGCAGAGCACCCCACAGCCCAGAGGTCCTGGGCTCAAGTGATCCTCCTGCCTCAGCCTCCTGAGTACCTGGGACTACAGGCATGTGCCACTATGCCTGGCTGATATCCCTTTTTAAGAGTGAGGAAATATTTTCCAGAATCCCTAAAAAAGGTTTCTCCTCAATCTTTTTGACCACAGTTGTGACAGATGTCAGTGGCTAATTCACGCAGCATCCATGGAGTGGAATTACTAAGATTGGCTTATATTGATCTAATTTTACCTCCTGGGCATAAGGCGGGTCCCAGTCTCCACTGAAAAACATAGCTTCCTGATGTGGGTAAAACTGGGAATCTTTAGAAAGAATATGAGGATTTCCATGGGGTAAGTAATTAAGAGTAGCTACAATATCTCATTATCTCTGCTCCTCTCTTAGAATCCTTCAGTGTCTCCCCACTGTCTCTGGAACATCATATATTACTGAAGTGTTTACTTAGCATGGGATCGAAGGCCCTTCTTGTTCCACCGCCTGGCTTGTGTGCAGCCTCCTGTTCCATAGCTCCTCCACTCCTTTCTATCCATCTGTCAGTCATGCAGGTCTAACTGAAGTTCCTGGCACACCCTTGTGCTCTCACACTTCCTTGCCACTGCACCTGCCCTGTTCTGTCTTTTTCACCAGCTAATTCCTACTCACCCATGATTCAGCTTCTTGTTCTCTAATATCCTACCGTCTGAATAAGGGTCTCTTAGGTTTGTTCCTGAAATGCACTGTGTTCATCTCTCCTCTTAGCACTTCCCCTGCTCTTATAATTGTGATCACTTGCGAATTCCTCAGAATTCCCAGTGCTGAGAAGAAGTGCCTGGACTTCCCCAAATGACTATGAGTCAAATGCTGAAGAAATAGGGTCTAGGTTTGAAGGAAGAGTAAGATAATATGAGAGAGGCTTATTAACTGTAATGTACTATACAACTGTAAATTATGATCAATGATGACATTACTTCATTGAGTTGTCTTCCTTCTTTACATATTGAATTGTTTTAAAAATCATATTTTAATTTCGTTCATCTTTTCTATAATAGTTCAGGCTCCATGTTAAAGTACCAAATATGCAGATTACTGAGAGTTTCACGTATTTTCCATCTTCTTATTTCTGTCTAATACCTCATATGGCATTAAGCAGAACTAAATTAAAACTTCCATTTCTGCATTTCCAAAGGCCTTTCTTCTAAAACATTCCAAGAAAGGAGACAATCAGGACACAAGTAAGAATGGTAGTATAAACTAAACTGGAGGCTCGGCCTCTGGACCCAGGACTCATATGTTATTCAATCACCAGATGGAATAGTGCAACCCAGCAGTTCATGTCCCCTGCTGTCCCCAGTTAAAAGATGCTTCCCTTATGTTGAAAATACTCTGTGCAGTGATGTTTGAAGAGATCGATGCTCCATGGCAAGCAGACCTCACCCCACTGGGAACATGAAAAGGGCTCTCTCTGATTTGTGACTATAGCCCTGGGGCCCTTATTTAAATATTTGGAGCAGTTTCATTCAATCAAAAAGTATGTCTTGAGTGCCTACCACAAACCAGGCACTGTTCAGACACTGAAGTTAGAGCACGAAAAAGACTTACCAGGTCTCTGCTCTTGTAGAGTTTACATTGCAGAGGAGGGATAGGACAGTGGGAGGAGACAGACTAAAACAAAAAAATAAACCAAGAATGGAGAAAAATATTAGAGAAGGATAAGGGTTATATTATACAGAGAATTATAGGGAGTGGTTGCCTCTTACCTCTTTAACTCAGGTGAGTTAGAGCTCTTGCTTTAATATTCCTTGACTGCTATATGCTAGGTAGGTGTGTATAACATCCTCATCAGTACTGCATTCCTAGAAATTGCATCAGAACAGCTTCCTCTGCTCTTCCCCCTTGCAGTAGACCTGCTTCAGCTGCAACATGAGCCATTGAGTATCTTGCCCAAAGCAGACCTAGCTCATGCCTTCTAGGATGAATACAGATGAGGAGAGAACTGTCATAGGGCAGTTAGTCATGCACTGCCTTATGAAGTCTCTTCTATTGCTGCCTTGAACTATTATTTAAAACATACACTTTTACTTTAAAGTTAATATACTTTGTATTTTATCTCTTTAACTGGATTGAAGACCAATAGAGTATTTTATTCTTGTTTGTATACCCACAGCACCCATTATTACCTGGTACATAAAAGTTATCCCATAAATGTTTACTGATTAGATGTATTGATTTAAGGATGAACACAAGTAACAGTAAAAGAAAGGTTTTGGTACAGTACCAAGATAAATAACACATGCAGAATAACCACAGGCATTCATAGGACAGAAAACAAGGAAAACCTGGAAGAGGGAGCTTGAGGTGGACACTGAGGGATATGCAGTATGAGAGTGGGCAGAAGGGGCAGAGAAGGACATTCCTGGTAAGAGAAATAATATGAACATGGCAGGTGTTCCTGTGGGGAACAGTTAGGAAAGTGACTTCCCTGAGCAATTAATCTTGGAGAGCAGTGGGCGGCAAAAATAGTTTAGTATCTCTGGGCCAGGTGAAGAAGATCCATAAATTTCAGCATGAAAACGTCTGTAGCTGATACAAAGTCATCGGAAGTCTTTATCAGGAGAGACTGGATGAAAGCAGTGTTTTAGGATGGGAATCCCTAAAGCTCCTGCCAGGAGGGGTCCAGATCATGCTCACGTAGGAGGCTCAGAGCGAAGAGCACCTAGAGGGAAACAGGAGCTTGAGGGAGTAGCAAAGGTGAGAAGCAATTACTTTAGAAAATCAGAGGATGGCATTATAGTATTGCTCCATTTTCTGCACTATAATGACCCATAAAACACTCATAAGTTTCACTAGCTACTATTTCCTGTGACTTCTAATAACATAGCCTAGAAAAATTTCACTTCTCTATCTGTCCCTTCAAGGTCTCCAGGTTAGCTCTTCTGGGTTCCCCTTCCTATGCATTTGACTTTCCATCAGTTTCAATTAATGCTTTATAAATACTCTAATTGACTCATATGTAACATGTGAATCAATGGGTAGCTGTATTACATATAAATTATGGAGGACAGAAAAATTATATATGGTCCCAGAACTCACAATTGAAAACTGACTGCTATTTGGCTGACTTAATAGTGATGAAAATAAGATGAAAGACTTCATCATGGAAAACTATTAATCAACAAAGCTACATTGAAATTTCTAAGAAAAAAAATCATAGTGTTCTAGCTTTCTAATGTGACAAATTGTTCCAGGCTATCTTGTACATTTCCTGCCCTAGACCTGAAATCAACTATTTCTTCAAAGAGCCTAATTTCTTTTATTATATCATAATATTTAGAAGCCACAGTCTGAGCAATAAGTGTGCTTACTGCTACTAGATTGGTCATTGCTTTTAGGTATTTTCAGCAGACAGAACTAAAAAAAAATGTATTTTTTTCTCTAAAGAGAAATTATGTTATTAATTATATGATATTTCCAATTCAAGTTCAGGACTGTGAGGTTGCACTTAACCTCACTGATGTTATGTCTGTATCTTCTTCTTTTTTTTCTTTTTATGTTTTTATTTCAGCATATTATGGGGGTACAGATGTTCAGGTTACGTATGTTGCCCTCCCCCCTGCAAGTCCGAGCTTCAAGCGTGTCCATCCCCTGGGTGGTGTGCCTCGCTCTCTTTGTGTATACCCGTCCCCTCCTCCCCCCTCCTCCCCCGCCTGACATCCAATAAATGTTATTCTTATATGTGCACTTATGTGTTGATCAGTTAATACCAATTGTATCTACTTTTTCCCTTGCCAAAAATCCTGGTTCTCAGTGGCACAAAATAATCACTCATTTTTTGTCACATAATATACACCCAGTAGTCTCAGAAAAACAATACCAACCCAATCACCAATAGTATGGTTATTGAAAAGATTTTTTAGTTCTTTTTGTCTTTAATATATACATTCTACTAGAGATGTACAAATTTCTGTTAACCTATGATGCATATTACTCTCAGTATAATATCATTTCCATATTTCTTCTTTTTGTTTTAAAACCTGAAACTACTGATTTCTAAAATATTTAAATACTTATCTCCAGTTTTTCTTTATGAAGTGAGAAAGAGATTACAAATATGAATCATTATGGGATTTATTAAACTAATTACCTTGGAGTACCACAGTTAGAGCCTCAAGATACTATTACCTGTTCTTTCTTCTTAGACCTGACTCAAATAATTTCAAAATTTCATTCAATCATTCAATAAATACCTAGTAAATGCTATACAGTAATTTAGACAAGCAGTATAAGGAAGGAATTTAACATATATTGAACATCTACTATGTGTCAAATATTATAATAGGTGCTTTACATACATTATGTCATATAATTCCATCATCTCATCAGAACATTTTGAAGTATACATTATTATTCTGTAACCAATTTTCAGATGAGGCAAGTGGAGCTTAGGGGATTTTCTTCATCCAAAGTCACAAAGATATTAAGTGGAGAAGCCAGAATTAACATATAAGGTCTGTTTTACTCCAATGTCACCTATAAGGTGCAGTCCCTGTTCTTAAGGAGTTAATGGAGACTTGAGACACAGGAAGAACGAAGTGCAACAGGAGTTCAGGCAAAAGATGCATTAAATTATCGGGGTATCACAAAAGAGGTGGCACTTTACCTGATTTTCAGGAAATAATAGAATTTTTTTGGATGGAGAGGGAGCGTGTTCCCTGTCAAAAGTTGGGGATGAGCAAAATCCTGTAGGTAATAGATTCTTAAAATGATAAGTAGTCAGGTTGGGCCAAAGTTTAGATTAATATAGAGAAATAGAGTAAAACTGAAAAGATTGCCTAGAACACCAGTTGGGATCTGAATGTCATTCCGAAGATTTAGGACAGCCAGAAACTGTGAAGGTTTTGAGCAGAAGTGAAATATTTTGGGCACTGGGCAGTGTCCATACTCAAGACAAGACAAGGTGGCCCCGTAGATCCACAGATCTCACTGATTGACTATAAGTCTTGTAGCAATTTCTCAGTAAAGATGCATTTTCTTTGATGTTTTGCTACTTGAAATTTTGCCAAATTAAACCTTCCAATTGGAGAGATACAGAGTAGTCCCACAAATCATTGCATTGTATTGCAGTGGTTGCACTGGAATTCTCAGGTATGAACAAATGAAGTCTGACTCTAATTGGACATACTTAATCTGCTTGTTGAACCTTTGAGTCAAATATGTCTTAGTGTGACATTTCACTGATTTCTTATAAGAGCTCTGCTAAAAAATATGCTTATCAATTTACTCTAATAATTATGGGATTGGAAATAACAGGAAAAACATCACAATTAAAGAGATTTTTATGAAATTGAGTTCATATTAGGGAGGGATTTTTTACTATAGAAATGGGTAATATCTAAATTGTATACAATAGACTCCCTAATTTGGATAATTTAATTAGCCTAAAATCTTCCCTTTGTTCAGTATTAAAGTTCAAAAATGACTACTTCACCTGATATTCTTATATATCCCTCTCACAGGGATTTTTAACATAGTGAATTAAGTCTCTTTATTATCCCATTTTTATAAGAAAGTGTAAGATTGCATAATTCATAACTAAATTTTGTTTTAAAATATGACATTTGCTATCTTAATTGTCTTTCCAGTCCATAATGTATAAAGCAAACATGGCTGAGCTCTGTGAAATCATTAGTATGGATCTTTGCAACCTCAGTGATCTGTTGCCTGTGATAGGATGAGGTATGAGGTGTGTCCTCAGTATTCTTAGTGTTCTCGTTCTCTCTCTCTCTCTCTCTTTCTCTCTCTCTCTCTCTGTCTTTATTTCTTTTTCTTTCTTTATTGTAATAACTTGAATAGTTTCCTGGCAGGTGGAAGAACAGAATCTTAAATAGAAATAGGGTGTGGACTTCATCAATACTCAAAACTCTACAGTTTTTGGAGGTTTAAACCTAAGTGAAAAATGCTTGCTGAACACATCTTTACAAAATCCACATATTTTTGCAGAAATAGTTTATTAACTATTATTGATGTCATATTTACAAAATGAAGTTATGCACAGATACTATTTTAATACCTTTAGCACTATACTGCAAAGTGCAGTGCAGATATAAAGCCATTGTTTAGGTGGGTCAGTGATTCTACATTCACTGTTCCTCACAGAAGATTTTGTCTGGGATAACCTAATAATTATAGCATGTTAGCTTCAGTTGCTTCCCCATAAGCTTAAATGTTTTATTTTGTGCTAACACAGACCCACTCAAAGCCCATACAAGCCCAAGGTATGTTTAGGTTATAGTTGTGCTTCATACTCTTGACTGTACTTTAAAATTACCTGGGGAGCTTTTAAAAATATATCAGTGCTCAGGCCCCAGGCCAAAATATTCAGATTTAATTGGTCTGGCTCCAGGGCCACAACAGTTGCACAAATCCAGGGAGCACAATTTACCAAGAATCTACTCATCCCCCTGGCTCTCCAACCTCCTGGAGCACAGCTCCACCGTATTCCATGTGAATGGTACGTACTGTACTTGTGCAAACTTGGAGGCCCCAGATATAGGGCCTGAGCACACCTGGTTTCAGAAGCTCCCCAGGTGTTATAATATACAGCAGAATTGAGAACCACTGGGGTATGATATTTTCTAGACATTAAGGGTACAGATTAAGGAGCCATGTAGAAATGGATTCAAAATCTAGCTCTACTGCTTTCTAGCTGTGTGACCTTAGGAAAGTCAACCTCTAGGAACCTCAATTTCTTCCTAAATAAAGTAGTGATAACAATATAATACCTTATGAGATTATATGTAAGAAAAAATATTAATAAGATGGTCAAAGTGAAATGCTTGACACAAAATTAACACTCAATGAGCCACTGTTATTATTTTAGCTATTCAAGCAAGGGGTCTAGACTCCTTCAGTACTGAGTTACAGAAATCTAATACCTGATACCTCTCCTCCTACTCCCACCCCTGCAGTCTCTCCTTACCCATACAAGTGGGAAAACTAAGCATAGTTAGTTATTTATTTGTTATGTATAGGACACTCTGTACAGCTACTCTACTGTGTATGTTATCCAGGAATAAGGCAATGAGGAAGAACAATCACAAAGGCTCAGAGCCACCCTTTAACATTTGAATTGTTCTAGCCACTTACCTAACACTCGTGGTAGAGAGGCAGCAAATGTCAGGAAAGAGGAATAAGATTCATTGCTTTATAGCAGTGTGCTTTTGCCAAGTTATTTAACTTCTCAGAGCTTCAGTTTCCTGATCTGTAAAATGAGGGCAATGATATTTCACAGGACTATTGTGAGAATTGAATGTATTTGATAAGTGATAATGTATTTGAAAGTCAATTACATTCTATACAGTTAATATTCAATAAGTGGTTTTTCAGGGGTTTGGAGGTTTGGATAGTCTTATATTTAAAAAATTATTCAAGGGGCTTTGCTACGAGCATGCTCTCTTGTATTTAGACCCAATAGAGAGGATGACTGGGCATATACTTGACTATCCTAAGAAACATTGCAGAAGATGCACAAGTATTATTAACATTCACCTACTGTTGGGTCTTTAGCACACTTACTTTGTGGTTACAAAAAGAATGATGGAGCTACTGGCATTCACTCTAAACCACCCTGCTACGTACTGGTTCAGTAGCCTTTGTTAGGAAAGCAACCTGACTCACTTGACCATAACATGGTGTAACACTTCAGAAATAAAGCAAAGAAGAAAAAAGTCAAATATGGATAACATTACTAGGTCCTTATTTGAAAGAATGCCTCCAGGGACTTTGAGGTCCCTTTATAGTTCCTATTCAGCTAAAGTATATTGATTTGGGGTTGTTAAGAGTGGGTGGGAGGATTATATGAGTAGGACACAGAATGAATGGCACTCTGACTGACTCTCACAGGCAACATCAAGTTCTAGATTATGTGTGATAGACTGGCAGGGTCTTCTCCATTGTCAAGGAGCCTCATCCCAAACAGTGATGTCAAGACAGTATGTACCAAAAACAACAACATGCCACATCTGTTGACGATTACAGAGGCACATGCAATGCCATTCAACAAACATCAACAACGACAACAATAAAAACATAGAGTACGCATCTTCTCTTACCTGGAAAGGGGACAATTACCTCTGTAAGCCTTTTTTAGTGTTAAAACTCTACAACCAAAAACCTCTGTTTTTTCAGAAGTGGAAATTGCTTACAATGTAAAACAGGAGCATTTTGAATGAAGGAGTGGTCTACTCATCAGCTTTTAGGAGCAAGAGATGAAATAGCACAAACTGCCTATATGAAACAAACATGAATAAAGATTAGCCATGGATTTTAAATTGTTCAAAACATTGGTACTTCAACATACTAAAATGTAGGGAACAAACTGATGAGAATATCTTGGAAGTGAAGGAACATATTTTCTTAATTTTTTTCCACATCTGGTCTTGGAACCAATTTTATTTCAATTTCTGCTAATATAACCACATAAATGCCTGATTTATACAGTTTATGTGTCGCATGGCAACATGATCTTTTACTTCTCTCTTTCATTTCCTTCCTATCCTTCCCCAGTTTTTTTCTTGAGAGAATCAGGAAAAGGCTTCCTATTTCTCAACTGTTGAATCTATTTATGAAAATTTGAACTAAACAGTTTAGCACAATTAAGCAGGATGCCTCATTCATCAAACACTCATTGTTCTAAGACTCCAATCCTGTCCCTCACCAGAAAGCATGTGTTAAGTGGAAGCTGCGTTTCCCGTCTTTTGCCCTGCCACATCTGTTGACGATTACAGAGGCACATACAATGCCATTCATATCATGGCATGTGTCTCCCTGTGCCTCAGTTCACAGGCCCTCAGGGACATTTTCAAAGTGTGTGCTTTTTAACTGTCCTAGAACTAAAGAGTTTAATTTTGCCTGAGAATGTGTTTATGTGCCTTGTAAAGGATCTAGTCATTCCCTTTGCTTTCCCTTATTATCGTGTGTGTGTGGGGGTGTGTGTGTGTGTGTACACGCCAAAGAAGAACCACTCCAGGAAATGAACATAGAGACTTTCTTTTACCCATCTACAGACCTTCCTTCTAAGTTGCTGCTTTAATTTTTTATTTATTCTTTTGTAAATAGCATATTCTTGATTTCTCTTAGATTTTTTCTGTTTTTTGAATACTATTTAGTTCCGATTTCACATCATCATGTCCTTCACTCAAAATTCGGGTCAGATTTCTTAACATGATATATGAAATTAGAAGTCACTGGGACTCTCTCTGGAGCTATGCTCACTTTCTTTTGGATCTCTTCCTGACCAATAAGCATATGGCATTTTTCATTCCATAAGCTGTATTATTCAGAAAGTATCTAATATATAGAAAAGTAGAGCTGAATTTACAAGTCATCTATCCAGATATTTCATCTGTCTAATGTTAACATCTGGGATATTTGACAATATCCAGAATATTGATCATTTTTCCCATTTCATCCAAATACTTATTATTGGGTATGCATGACCATAGTAACATTATTTTTTTTCATTTAAAAGAAAGGTAATGCTTTTAGACATTGTAAGCATCACTTATTAATATTATGAATAGTAAGTTAAATGAATGAATGAATTCATTTAATTAAATGAATTCTAGTAGAAGAGCTATCTGAAGGAGTTATTAAATGGCTGAAAGAAGAACCAGAGAGAAAAAAGTTGATAGAGGTTAAAGCCCATGGTGGTTTCATCCATGGTGGTTAATGGTGTTTCTTAATCTTTAAATATCAAGTGTGTTGTAATGCTTAACTATCCTTAATGTCTAAATGAATTCCCATCATATTGGAGAAAACAGGAAGTGACCTACAAATTGTTTAGTGCTTATTGAAAAGGAGCATCTTTAGGGGCTTTGCCAACTCCACAGAAGAGGGGAAGTTGTTAAATTCTAGGGTTTCAAATCACATCCTTCAAATGGGAAAAACAGGATGCCTGAGAGTGTCTCTTCTCCAGCACTAAATTTTGCATCAGTTTCCTATTAAACTCAAGGATATGTGAAGGAAACAATTTTAATTGCTTGGCACTTAAAAAGCCTGCTCTACTGTTCAATGGTTAGAAATGTTTGGAAAATGTGATTGCATTTAGAGCCACGTAAATTTACCTGTAATAAAGGTTTTTTTATGCATAAATAATCTGTCTTCTAGAAATGAACATTTAAATGAACTATAGAATGCTCAGAGGAGAAGGGGAAACTAATATTTATTGAAGATCTGCAAGGTGCCAAATACAGTATATTCATTATCTTCTCTACTCCTCTTGTCCCTATGAGTAGGTATTCCTGTTTCTGTTGTACAGATGAGGAAACTGAGGCTAGGAGAAGTTACCTATGTGGTATGAGGTGCAGGGCAGATCTGAAACCTGCTCTGTTTGACTAAAAAGCCTGTTTTCCTTCTCTGATGTCTTTACATTCCTGGGATTATGATGAAAACAACAAAGAGTGGCAGCTTCTGAGTTCATATAGGCTTCGCAATCTGTGTAGCCTGACATACACCCAGCCTCACAAACGGAAATCCACCAGGGGGCTGACTTAACTGGGTTTGTGTCTGAATTATCCCATGTACCAAATAATGCTAGATCTTCCCCTCAGTTTCTGCTTGGTAGCCAACTGAAAATGTCTCAAAATTCACCTTGTCCCAGAGAAATACTGAGAATATTGTCTTATGTTAATTGAGTATGTTGCTGTGCTGTCTTCTATTAACTGAATTTATGGTCCCTAAATCAAGAATCCTTCAGATGGGGTTTTGAAGCACGCTCTATCTCTGGCATGAGAAGAGCCCATTTTGAGAATTTCCTACACAAAGGAAGAGAAAGCCACATCCAGGTATCCTTCAGAGTCCTTTCAACTGATCCCCAAACATTAGGGGAATCTAGTTTCTGTGGAAGTTTTTAGTAACCCTCATTATTTGACAATTAGTCAAATGTCTAGAATATGGCATTGCTTCATTATTTATTTTTCCACTTACGGCTATGTTTTAAGGCTCCTTTGATGTTGTTTGCCCCCAGGTGTTGGTAAATGACCATGATGGTTAATAGGGTGGCTTCCACAGGCGCCTGCTAACAACTGCCTCATAAATATTCAACAGGGGCACTGTGCCAAGGGCTGGGGAATTAGGTGACCTGCCAAGCCTTTCCACATCTAATATCTATGATAATGGCTGCAAATTACACAGGACAGACGGAATGGCCTTGCACTGTGAAAAACCAAAGGGGAATCAATGCAGCCTGTGGCTCCTGGCTGAGGCAGGCAGCTGCCTTGCCGAGTACACCTCTCCCAGGTGCTGCCACTGAGGCCAAGGGCTTTCCCCCCTGTATAATGAGCAGTTCTTCCCCAACAGGTCATCACCACCCCAAAGAGTGGTGGGCTCTTCTCTGTGTTTTAATTTTTTGTTATGATGGTAATTAGCATTATATCTTGAATAGTAAATTAAGAAATTCAAAACAGAATTTTAAAGTTACAAAGCTTTTCCACTAGGAATCCAGTTGCATTAATTTTGCGGACTGAAGGTAGGCTAAATTAGCCAAGTTTGTGCATTCATTACCTCGTTCTAATCCTCAGCATCTCAAATGCAAAAGGCTGTCATTAAATTTGAGAACTGACAAGAACTGGGATTTCTCAGTATGAGTGTAGAAAGATTAATTTGAAAAGATCTCGCTAAAAAACACAAAAGGTTGTTGCTAACATGGAATATTTTATATTCAGAGTCTGTACCTGGTTTTAAAATGCCTATTTTCAGTATCTGGTTTAAAATGAAGTTATGCATTTAGAGCACTTGATCAAATTTAAATATTTCTAGTTATTTTGTTTTGATGATATGGAACCATAGTTTATAAGATAATATTGGAAATATTTTTTTATTATCAAAGGATATTAAAGAGAAGTTAAAAACAAAGAAAAAAGAGAGAATGGGCTATTGTTTCACGCTTTTCTTCATAATATGATTTCAAAAGAGAAAGTACTTCTTTGCAATATTTCACACTTTGCATTTGCCCTAAAAATATTAAGAGTGAAGAAGAAATGGTAATGATGAAAGCAATGTAATAAATTTCATGTAAGTATAGTTAATTTTCACCAAACTAGTTGCCAAGCTGGTAATGTGGTAAAAATGTAAATGTTTCATCTTTGATCAATGGAATTTTAATTTTATAAATAGCTTTGTACCTTGTTTTATACATCTGTAGCACATTTTGAACATCTGTGTTCAAGATGACTATTTGGAAAAAGGTTCACTGACTTAATATATGTTCTTTGGTTCTATATAGTACAATCAAGTTTCAAATGAGGCTCTTCTAAAAAGAAATTTTACATAAATTGCTTACCTTATACACTACATAACCTAAAATGGCTTCTTAAAAAACCAGCATGTGTGATTTCACTATGAGTTTTCCAATGTTATACAGTTGTTGAAGAATGGAAACTTACACATTTCAACAGTGAAAATGAGAGTCATTGAGATTTAAATGCTGGAGTGGCTGGGGTTAATGTCTCTCGTAGAAGCTCCGTTATTCAGGACCCTCATTCCCCTATGTTGCCTTTATTAGTTTACAGGAGATTTTTTGCATTTAAACCTGCATCCTGGCTTTTTAAAAATCCTACTTTAAGGTAACAGACTGGTGTGTAGCATTATTTTTTATCAAATTTGATTAATTTTAAACATAGGTAGCTCAAAAGAACAGCTCAATTAAAACTACTGCATATATAAGAAGAAAAGAAATAGATTGTCTGTAGCTTAGCTATAAAATAGGAAGTTTAAGCTATACTTGAAATAGCTTTTATAGGTGACCCCTTTTTTTAAAAAAAAAAGTGTTAATATAATATCACCACTCCTAAAATGCCTAGGCATCCATTGCTATTAAGAAAATTGCATTGCTTCTGTCTACTTTACTATGCGTTTGCATCTTTCCTAAAAGCACAGGCCTAGAAGCAATCCTAATGGTCCAGGATTATGGTTTGCAGTCTCCCCTTCAAACAAGATCCAACCTAAGGTTGCAGATCCTGCTAATATCAGAATAGTCTGCTAGTTCCTTTTCAGCTGCTATTATTACAGGATTTCCCCCCACCCACTTTGGCCATAAGAGCAACAGCTTTGTTGCTAGAGGATCTGAAAAATCTCTGGATCCCTTTCTGCTGGAGATCTGTTTAATTTGCAGTCAATAAAAACTAAGAGGGCCCCTTTTAAAAATTTTGCTTGGTGACTCATAATTTAAACATTTACCACTTTTCCTTCTCAACAATTTTATGTATATTGAACTCAGGATGGGCTAGTTGACCCTTTCTTTAATTTTGAGTGGTCTTTGGAAACCCCTAGACCAGTAGTATTCAAACAATGTAGTTAAGAATCTCCTGTAAAGCCTGTTACAAGTACAGATTCCCAAGCCCCATACCCCAAAATACTAATGTAGCAAGTCTGGAGTGAGACATGGAATGTTCATTTTTTCCAAATTCCCCTGATGACAAAGACGCAGGATGTTTGGGAACCATCATTTGAGGAACAGAATGGGCTCTGAGTCCTTGCTTATCTATTTACACAAAAACTACCTATTGTAACTAGCTAGGAATTATGTGATCTAGGCAGTGTTTTCCCAGGTATATTAGCATTGTCAGGTTTGGAATCAAAAGGATGACAATGAGGCTACTTCACATGAACAGTAGTTTGATGGATTCTGAGAGTTCTCTGGAGTGGAAAGACTGGGGTGAGTCCCAGGGCCGCTGAGGTTCTGGCCATGTTATACAACTTACATGACTCAGTTTTCTAATGTGTGAGTGGAGATAATCATCTTTGCCTCCTGCCCACATAATTCCAATGCGCTGGCAAATGTTGAGGCACAACTTATAAAAATAAACTGATTTCTACATGGTAGTGTAGTTATGTAAGTAACAGATTTCCAGAAACCAAACACCAATTGAAAACCTAGCACTTTTTTATGTTTTATAATAATTTCCCTCAGTTTTAGATGATAGCTTTTAAAACCACTTCCTCAGAGACTTTCCCCATAACTTTCTACTTTACCTTCTTCCTGTCTCGATTCATTTCTGTAAAGATATTGAGATGCCAGATTCCATGTCACGTTTCTAAACTACCCTCTAATGGGTGTCCTTGGAACTCTTACATTTCCCACACTCAGAACCTCAGAGGTCAATCATATTTGACTTGTTGAAAATAACAACCAGCTGCTGAGCTAGCCTGGGATTTGTATGGGATAAAAAGTCAGGTTAAACCACAAAACCCTTCCCAATAATGAGTCAGTGTGTGTGGGTGCCTCTGTGTAAGACCTCATTAAAGAGCAGAAGGAGCTGAGTGGAAGAAATCTCTCAAGTGGTTCTTTGCAATTAGCATTTGTGCAAGGAAGCATCCTTGCCCACCCTCACTCGAGAGAAATCTCTCTCATCATTTTACCCAGCTTATCCTCTCCAAACACTGCGATGCAACTTCACATCAGAACAGTATGCACAAGAGTCTATGCCTCTTTAACCTTTGCTTTGTCTAAGACCAGGAACACACCTGTGGTTGAACAAGTTGGGCTCACTGCTCGTTGCAGTGAGGGAGAACACATGCCATGGAGGGCCATGAGACAGCTCAGTAAAAGGGTGTTAGAAAGGACTCGGAGATTTGGGTTCTGATTAGAGGAGGGTTTGGGGAGAGTCTAAGGAATCAGGGGTTTCCTCTAGTTTGGGTGCTATTAGGAAGCAGTGAAAATTCTATGACTGGGTATCTTAATAAATTACATCTATGAGGAGGGCAGACCAGACAGGGACTAAAGTTTTAATTGGTAAAGATGCAGTAGTCACTGATATATTACTCAGAAAAGGGGATGGTTGGTATTTTGTAGTTTGACAATGACTTTTTTTCTGGGCTTAACCAAAATTATGAAGTGGCTAGTTTTGACTCATTTCATTACAGTTGCAGAGTGACCTTGTCTGATGCTGGTGTTCTGTTAGATTAATTATGTGTCTGGCAAGAGAAGAAGATGGCCTGGTTTCTTCAACAGCACTGATGCCTACCTGTAAATGTCAGGCCAGTTCCTGGGTGTCATGGGTTGCTTTCTTCTCTTTTATTTATTTACTTATTTTTTGTGACAGAGTCTCACTCTTTTGCCCGGGCTAAAGTGCCGTGGCATCAGCCTAGCTCACAGCAACCTCAAACTCCTGGGCTCAAGCGATCCTCCTGCCTCAGCCTGCCAAGTACCTGGGACTACAGGCATGCGCCACCATGCCCGGCTAATTTTTTCTATATATTTTTAGTTGTTCAATTAATTTCTTTCTATTTTTAGTAGAGACGGGGTCTCGCTCTTGCTCAGACTGGTTTCGAACTCCTGAGTTCAAACAATCCGCCCGCCTCGGCCTCCCAGAGAGCTAGGATTACAGGCGTGAGCCACCACGCCCGGCCACTTTCTTCTCTTTTAGATAAAATGTCTTTGTAGTAGAAAATCAATCTTAGATTGTTTTCATGGTGAACATTTCAAGTTCTCTCTGTAGGTGCTGTTTTTAAAATTAATCTTTTAGTTTTGCCATTGTTCATTTATGATCAATCGATCTGATCTCAAGATTCATGTCCTAGCATTTAGGAACTTAGGAACATTTAGGGATTTAGAAACAGTGAAAAAGGCTTTTCCCATGAAGCAGCGGATCAGTAGGGAAATTATAAGGAAGAGCAAAGATGGTTGCCAAAATCTACTGAAGTGAGAGAGAGAAAGATAAATGGATGGATAGAAAACATCAGGCTCATCTGAACTTCTTACCACCCCAAAGAAGCTGCAGTTATCCTGAATAACGCCAGAAACAAAAATCGACAAAGCACATGGTTCCTACCATTTAACTATTTGCTTACATTTGTATGTATGTGCATACATACATATGCATTGCACCTGTTTGACACATAATACTGAAATTATGACTGCTAAAATTATGGTAAAGAACAGCTAATGTTTCAGTAGCCTTTTCTTGCTTCATAACTAAGTGGAAAATATGTGGGATGAAAACTCCAATAGAAAACTGTGTGCAGCATTTAGATTTAACACCCACTACCTTTGAAATCTGTCAAAAAACTATTGTCAGCTGTGGTTATCCTCAGTATCATAAGGTTTAAAGGCTATGAAAGATTCAGTTTCATATAAACATAGAATAGATTCAGAGTTTGGGGGGAGGTAGAACCTCCCAGTAGAGAGGGAAGAGGTGTGGGGAAGGACCCCGTTGTGACACGTGAGAGGCATAGATGACAGTGGAGATTGAACTCACTCTTGATGCTTATTACCTGGACAGTGACCTCTCTTCCTTTCTGTGTTCTTTGTAAGGACTAGGCCTATCGAGAGCTTAAACCACCAATCAGAATCTGAAATCTTCGAAGAAACCCATTTGCCTGCTATTTCTTTGCCTTCTATTTTAGATACAAAGTTTTGTCATAGCCAATACCCAGAATCTGGTATTGGGGTCAGAGTGGAGATAATAGAGTCGTTTTGTGGTATCCTAAATCCACTGAATTAGTATTTATTGTAGAAATCACATAAGGTATGAGGCTTCACACACGAAGGTAGGGAATGCCCTTGGTAAGCCCGTCCTTCTCCTGTGAAAACCTTCTTGCTCCTCTTTTCCTTTTTCTCTTTACAGAATGAGCATTCTGAGAGGAACAAAACTCTTCTCTGATAACTCTTATAAAACACTTTTGTGCTCGACTCTCCAAGGACTAAGAATTGGACACATAATTCTCCATTCATTTCTCAAGTGTCAAGAGAGAATTGAGTTTAAAGTCTCCAATTCCCTTGCAGGTTATAGTGTCTATCTAGATGAATTAGTATTCAGCACAGCTTTGGGAAAATCTCAGATGATTTGCAGGTTTGCAAATTGTTCAGACGCATTATGAAATCTCAGGCCGAGGAAATCACTAAACATGAGCTATTCCCTCAGAGTTCTGGACATCTTGTATCAATTCACTCATCTGCCTTCTCTGCCCCATCCATGCCGGACAGCCCAGGGCTGTCATATATATACTAACTTGGTGCCGCTGCAAATTTATGGCCTCCGATCTTAACTGGGCCCTCAGTGAGACCTCATAATCCTGCTAGGTGTCCTCAGTCAGCTCCTCTCCCACACCGTCACCACTGATGTTCACCTACCCTCCATTTCCTGCCCTGCTCAGCAAAACAGCCCATTCTCCACCCATTCCCACTCTTCCTTTCTGATACAATAGGATATGTGTCCCTCTTCTTATCCAGGGCTATGTTCTGGGTCCTTTCCCCTTCTATACCCTCAAGCATCTCAAACTGGCAATTATTTCTATCCTGTAACTTTAATTCACTAAAGTTTTCCCTTCAGAATATAAAATATTTCAAGTTTTTTCCATTTAAAAAAATATATAAACACCTCCAGTCAACTCCATGATCCTTCAGCTCTTTCTTGTCTTTTCAGCCAAGACTTTTCTCCTCTCACTCATTTCTCCCACTGCACTATGAACTCCACCTGGAACTACCTTTCCGAGGACACAAAAGCCCTCCTTTTGGCCAAATTGGACTGGCCCATTCTAGTCCTTTTCTTACTTGATTTCTCTGGAGCATTGACATAGTTGACCACCACCTACATCCTGAAACTCTGCTTCCTTAGCTTCTGTATAATCCTCTTCCCTGGCTTTGCATCTCTCTCTTCCCCACCATTTTTTAGCTTCTTCTCCGTGTGCCAGTCCCTTAAGTGTTAGTATGTGCTAGGGTAGCATCCTTGGACTCTTTCTATTTAGGTCACTGTTCCTGGAAGATAACTATTAATATATAGATTCCCAAATCTATATCTCTGTATTTTAGAATCCATACAGCCAACATTACCACTGGGATGTCCTGTAGATATTTAAAGTCAGCATACCCAAAGGTGAACTTTTATCCCACCCTTCCTACAACCTGTCCTAGGAATAGCAAATTATTGTCCTAGTCATTCAAACCTGAAAGCTGGGCACTGACTTAGACCTCTCTTGCTCATTTGCCCTTCTCCATTCAACCCTTAAGATGTGCCAGTGCTGCCTTGTCAATGTAGCCTCTCCTCTATTCACTGTGCTGTTGCTTGAGTTAAGGTACTCGACATTTCTCATGACTGCATCGTTCCTAGTTATCTCCCCAAAATGTGACTTCCCATTGCTTTAAAGGCAAACTCCTGAGCATGGCATATAAGGTCTTTCAAGACCAGACAACTGCCAAACTCTCCAGTCTGGTCTCTTACCAGCTTTCCATGTGGACTTCACTCTGGCCATAGCATCCTCCTGAAAGTTCCTTAAAAACACCAAATTATTATACAATTCCTCATTTTATAGGCTGCCCTCTCTACTTCTAACGTTCTTCCTTTCTAGTCCCCCTCGCTAATTTCTACTTATCTTTTAAGATTCAGCTCAAATAGCTTCTTAACATTTAAATCACTCAGGAAATATTAACAATCATTATTGTTGCTGTTTTTGTTGTTATGCCTTCATTTAGTATCTAAGGCTGTTTGGTACCCCTCCTCTGTGTTTTCATAGTAAACCTATAACATGGCATTAATCATACTGTATTGTAATGAGCTGCTTATTTTTCTTACCACCGAGTTCTGAATTTTACCTTTCTCACATTACCTTCCTGGACCCTAAAGGTATATGGGTTTGTATTTCTGTTTAAAATAACAATGATCATCAACAGTTTTCCAGTGAAATGATGGTGGTGGTGAGAATGATGATGATTATAACTACATTTATTGAGTTCTATGTGCTAGGCACCTTCTAAATGTTTTCTGTGATAATCTAATCTCACTTAATGAGTGAGAGAGGTAAGTATCTTGGCGAATTCCATAGCTTAGGAATGATGGAGCCAGGATTTGAATGCATGGAATAGTACTCCAGAGACCAAAAAATATAGAAAATATTATCTGTGTCCTGATGCTAATCTTATTCCTATTACTTTATGAGAGAGAGAGCCTGGAAAGTCAATTCAGAATATTTGTTATATGTCTACTTTGTGCTGGATTAAATTAAGTCTTTGAATAAAACACAGCTCTTCCCTCAAGTTTACCTCCTAGAAAGGGAAATAAGATATGCACATGCCCAAATAACTAGGCAAAATATTATAAATGCTAAAACTTTGAAGTGCTGTAAAAATTGAAAAGAGAGAAAGTTTAAACTGGTTAAGGACAACTCAGGAAAGTCATTTTGGAGGAGGAGGCGTTTGATGTATACCTGAGCAGTGGCGTCCTAATGAGTGAAGATGGCAGAGGGATGAGGAGTGTGTGGGATTTGAAGGGTACTTATAGGGAATAGAACAATCTCCTATTACCTTGCTTTGTGGCAAAGGAATAAAACAAAGGCAAGAGGCCTTGGCAGGAACCTTTCTTCCTGCAGAGAGGGGAAGAGGAGAGTACTAAATTCTATAATAACATTTAAGCCTATTAAATAAAATTTTAATTTGACAGAACAACCAGTTTCTTTTAAAAATACAAGTTTTAAAACATTGAAGACGCCAAATTTCTCCCGGCGGATTTTCTGGAATAAATCCCAAAACTCCCTCTCTGATCACTTCCTGTAAGACTTCAAAGGGACAGGTATTTTGTTTTGGTGGGTTCAATTCTACCCCTGTTCATTTTGGTTATGGTAAAAATTATTAAAATATATTTTTTCTGAGTAAGTGGTTTCTCCTGATGCTAAATTCTCACCATGCCCAAAATGTAAGAGCAGCTATAGTTGTCCTCAAGGAAAAGATCAAAGAAAGGAAAAATATATTAATAAGCACAATAATTCAAAACCTCTTAAAATGCTGTTCCCAAGTGTGATAGGACTTTCCGGGCATATATCTGAGAAGTGGATATTTAGGATTTGCTTTAGCACACACAGGAAACCAATCTCCAGGCAGTTCCTCCTCATAATTCCTTTACAGGTTTCTTCCTGGAGAATTCCGAAATGTACCTTCCTCAACAGTAATAGAGATTTTCTAGAGTTAGAATATTATGGGAGAATGGAGTGAGCTGGTATCTCAAGTATGTTTACTTGTCTAATCCCCTGACATTAACTAGCTATATATCTACACCACCAAGACAACCACTTTATTGATTCAATGATCAGCCGTATGTACAGCAGTGAAATTACATTGTTCCTTCATAGACATAGAGAAATCAGAAGCATGATTACTGCTGTCAAGGAGCTTAAAATCTAGATGTGAACACTAGAAGTGGGAGCCCCAACTGGTATGTGAGCTCCCTGAGAGGCTACCTTCTTCTCTGCTGAATCCCTATGCTTTAAGTAGTACCTGGCATAGGGTAGAGTCCTCAAGAATTATTTGTGGAATGAATTGAGATCAAACAGCATAGAGCAACATATCATCAAGTATTACAACTGTAAGAGTAGAAGGAGGTCAGAGAGAAGAGTAAAGAAGACTTTATGAAGATGGTGGCTTTGAGCAGAGCCACAAAGTGTTACAGACTTTGAATGGGTGGAGGAGAGAGGAGTGGGCAAACAGGCAAGGAGAAAAGAGGAGAAAAGTAACAGAGGAGGCAATTAGCATGGTGCACTGGGAACACTGGCATGGCTCCAGTCTGACTCACATAGTGGAGTAATAGAAACCAGACAGGCCGGGGATGGGGGTAGGACCTAGACCCACCATCTGAGCTTGTGTCCTAGCTCTGCTGTTTATTCAATAACTGGATAAATAACCTCTTTTAGCCTCATTTAATATCTGTAATTTGAAAATAATGCATAGGAAATAAATAAAAATCAAGAAGATATTATAGTTGAAAAAGTTGTGAACTTGAAGAGCTTTTCCATATATTTTTTTCTTATTCAATTGATGTAGGTTGATTGAAGAGCTTTTTAAAAATGGTATTATTATTGTAATTATTGATGAAACAATGTTCTCGTTGGCCTTTTGATTCTGGTGGTTTTCTTAGTGGGAAAATGATTCATAGAATGGCCCTAGGATATATTTCTGGGAAGAAATAAGTAAAAAGATGAAATTTAGTGATCAATTGCTTATTGGATCATTTTAAAACAGGACAAGTGAGAAAATTCTTTTAAGATTCCTAAGTAAGTATTAGAAATGATTTTATAGTTAAATTTGTGTGATTAATTTAAATTATCATGAATTGTATATATTTGTTTCGCAAAATTATTATGTGGGAAGTACAGAATCATTCATACCCTGAGTTAGCAAAGGAACTTGATCAGAATAATACCCAAACACGCTTGTATTGTTAAGGAATATTAGACAAAGCTTTATCGTTAATGATTCTTGGCATGTATAATATCCCTCATCTTCACAGAACTTGATAAACATTGATTTAAACTTCTTTTCAAATATGTTCTCAAATTAAAGTCATTATTTCTGCGTATGCCTGAAAGCATTAAGATTTTTTGGTTGTCGCATTAAAGAAACTATTGAAGAAGGAGAGGTAGAAACTACATACTCATAGAGTAGAGATAGTTTTGGAAGTGATGGCATTGTCTTAAAACAAATTTGGGCAGTATGCTCTGCCCACAGTTGATCAAATTGTATAGACACTTTCAGCAAATATATTTCTACAACTCCTCTATTCTAAGTCCAAAGCAGGAATGACTAATCAATCACACATTCTTTCCAACTGAGTCTTGATTTGGCCATTATGTTTCTTTGAGATATAGGGCTCTAGGCAGCCAGTAGCAGTAGATCAGAGTTGGCACAGGCCAAATGAAACATGTACTATCCTTTGATATAGAATGGCTCAACAAAGTTTCAAACAAAGAGCCCCCGTTATCACTGTTAATGGCCTGCAAATGTATAAGTGCATATGATTAATAATACATAAATGCAGATTATATGAAAGTAATGTCTCAACCTCCTTTCCCACACGTTACTTTCTTCATTCATTTGTCCCTTCATTATTTATTTATTAGATTGGTGAATCAGTCTCTCTCTCTCTCTCTCTCTCTCTCTCTCTCTGTCTCTGTCTCTCTATTAATAGTTTACCTCATGCTCGATGCTAAAGAGAGAAAGGTATGTAAGACCTACTTGCTGTTCTGGAAGAGCATACAATATGTTATAGTTTGGGAAATAAGATCTAGCTATGTGAACCAGTCAAATCTTACTCCTTTTTAGAATGAATGTGATCACTTGAGATTTTTGTTTGTTTTAAAAATGAAAATGCACTCAAACTGAAAAAAAGTAAATAAAAAGGATGTATTTCTTTCTGGGTTTGCAAAGCCACTTCTGATTTCGAAGCTACTGGGGGAATTTCTTGTGGGATCAATTCTGATAGAAAATAGAAACTAAGAAGACCTTAGAAACCAAAACACCCAATTACTAAATTATTCCTGTCCAACCATCACTACTGTTTGGGTTAAACCACCCTTTTCCAGAAACACAGAGGGGAAAAGGGAAGAGGTTCCATGATGGGAAAATGGTGAGGATCAGACTCATGGTATATGTTGCTGTTTCTCAGTCTTCAACAAGTGATAGAAGGCAGGCTACTTTGCAACACTGACAGTAAGTGTCCTTTCACCTGCCTCCTTTTACTCACAGTTTCAAGGATTCAGATTTTGTGTTTTAATTAAGAACATGGTTTTGGGGTATGAAAGGCCTGAGTTCAGGTATTAGCTGTGTAATTTGAAGCAAGTTCTTAACCTCTTAACCTCTCTAAATGTCAGTTTCCTCATCTGTAAAATGAGAAGATTAAAATTAGTTTCTCAGAAACATTGCTGGGGGATTATGGTGCACAGAAACACCCAGCACTATGCGTAGATATTGTGAGATCTGAATAAATCTCGTCTACTGGTAATGCTTAGTTAACTGCATTAGTTTCCTGTAGCCAGTGTAACAAATCACTACAAACTTAGTGGCATAAAACAACACAAATTTGTTCTTTTACCTTTCTGGAGGTCAAAAGTCAGAAATCAGTTTCACTGGGCTAAAGTTAAGGTGTGGGCAGGGATGGTTCCTTCTGGAGAGTCTGAGGGAAGAATCTGTTTCCTTGCCTTTGTCAGCTTCTAGGGCCTTTCGGCCCCTTCTTCCGTATTCAAAGTATATCACTCCAATCTCCAGTTTCATCATTACGTTGCCTTCTTCTCTGACTACCTTCTAGGTCTCTCTTATAAGGACCATTATGATTAAATTGGATCCACCAAGATAATCCAGGAAAATCCCCCATTTTAAGATTCTTAATTTAATCACATCTGCGAGTACCCTTTTGCCATATAAGGACAAGAAACATTCATGGGCCCTGGGGATTAAGATGTGGACATCCTTGGGGGCCATTATTCAACCTATCACATTGACTAATCAGATTATTGAACATCATAGAGATAATCTGCTCCATATTAATATGATGCAGAGTGGTGAATGTAAGACCATGAGGGTTGAGATGCTAATCAAACAAATCACTTGAGAAAACTCAAGAATTTTTTCTGTGATATCTGTTCTCTCCTTCCACCTCTATGTTATCTCTACTTGCTCAGGAAGAAAAATGTAATTCAATAAATCGGAATAGAAGAGCATGATCCTAAAACTCAGACAGACTTGGGTTCATGTTCCAACTGTGCAACTTAATGGTTGGCTGGGTTACCTTGGGAAGAAGACATGGTTGCCTTGGGTGCATTCCCCAAAAGCATTCCCTGAGATAAGGATCGGAGGCAGGTAGTTTATCTGAAAGATGATCCCAGGAAGCACAGATGGAGAGTGAGGAAATTAGTCAGACAGTGGAAAGAAGCTAATAAACAGTATGTTATCAAGCAGGTTACTCCTGTGGGCCAGTGGGTGACTTATGGAATCTGGAGGACAGTGTAAAACATGCCTCAGAGGTATCCCACCTGCAGGAAGGAAGCTGTTACCATTGGCTGAGGGCTGATCCCAGGGGCATGTTATCTCCAGCACTTCCAGCCTACAGGCCAAGAAAGCCCCAGGGAGACTATTTGCCATCGGATGACTCCATCTAGTGAGGAATGCTGAGTCCCAGGGGCTGTGAATGGGGCGCTGACAGCATCTGCTAGAACAGCCTCTCTGAACTTTAGCCCTTCCTCCGAAAACTGAGGACCATAGTATTTACCTTGCAGGGATTGTGTGAGAATTAGTGATCACATATTAAAATACCTAGTGGTATGCCTGACACATAATAATTGCTCAATAACTGGAAGCTTTTAAATACTGATGAGACCAAAAGTTTCTCTGTAGTTTATGAAATTAGTTTGCACTTTGGAAGATCAGTCAACATTTTTGAACCTTAATTTTTTATCTCTAAAGTCAGGGCAGAGTATAAACTAAACCATCTAAATTTGTAGTCTTAGAACTAACGATCTGATTCTTCATAGCTCGGTTTCTCTTGTCTTTTGGACACTAGAATTTCCCTCTGGCCTCTGTGCTGGACATTGTGAACTGATTTCAGCTGATTTAGTCATGTGTGACTCTTAGTATCTTTTTGGGAAACCATGGTAGCTTCTGAAGAAGTTTTGAGGTTATTTCACTACTAGGTTATAATGAACAGAAATCTCAGACAAATATTATCACATATAAAACATCCATTAACTAAACACTTCTTAGCAAGTAAACACATACACACACATGGAATTTCTAGGACCTGTTTGGTAGGCTTGAGCATGTTTCAGCTGTATATTTTTAAGTGCTCTGACCCCATCTAACACAAAATGATCACTGAAGGCCATTATGAAGATCCCAGGGGCAACATTCTGTCACCCTTTGGCTAGCATCAGGGATCCAGGATCCCCCAGTGTTCCTGACTGGGCACAGGACCATTTAGAGATTTAGCCTAGGCCATCATCTCTGAGAGTAAAGGATACAGGACTAATTGGAGTCTTATGCCCTTGTGAAACAGGTGTGGGGAGTGTCTTTAAAATATTTCTTCCAATCCACGTGTAATGAAAACTCTTCATTTCACTAATGAGAGCCCTTCTTTAACATTCACTGGGCTCCATAACTGACTACTAATTTCATCAACAAAAAAACCCATTTCTGACTTTCAATGTGTTAATTAGCAAAGCATTGCTTGTGGGCTGAGATACAGATAACAACTACCTGTGGTAGCTAATTGGAATGACAACCCCTGCATTGTGCTTTCTTGATTAGCGTGCAGGCAGCTCCTGGTTATAGCTTAACCTAAGGAATGACCACATAGTATCTCCCTGCACATGCTGAAGTTTTGGGGTTTTTTTAAATTTTGATAAAATATACATAACATAAGATTCCACCTGGAAGCCACCATTCTACTTTCTGTCTCTATGAATTTGACTACTTTCAACATCTCATATAAGTGGAATCATACAATATTTGTCCTTTTGTGACTAGCTTATTTCACTTAGCATAATGCCTTCAAGGTTCATCCATGTTGTAGCATGTGTAGCATTTCATTTCTTTTTAAGGCTACATAATATTCAATTGTATGTATATACCACATTTTGTCTATGTATTCATCGGTGAACACTTGAGTTGTTTCCACCTCTGGGCTATTGTGAATAATGCTGCCATAAACATTAATATACAAATATATGATGAAGCATTTTAAACTAAATAACAGATATAATAATCCAGTACTTTTACTGGGAACCTAAGGAACTAAGCAGATAACACAAGCAAAATATTGCCTAACCCTTCATATTATTGCAATTTAGTACAACACTTGTAACTTCTTGGATAACCTTTGTACAACTAAAAACGTTTGTCTTACCTATCCTTAAAAGAAGATTTTATAAGGAAACAGTTGAAATTATCGATTTGGTATCATAAGACTAATTTTATATTTCATCTCCAAACAGCTTTTAAAAATATCATTCACCCTATAGCTGTTTAATTTCCTATATAGTACTTTTATTATGCAAAAAGCAAATAAATTTCTATAGCTGTTTGGTAATTTTGCTTGTTTTCCAGGATGCAGGTGCATAAAACATTATATTCTGTGACCTCAGCCTCTTCATCAGTAAATGCTGAAATGTGCCCTCATCTTCCTTACCATTGGGAGGGCCCAATACTTTACAAATTTATTATAAGTTCCCTCTGTAAGACCATGACTGTGGAAAGTGTCTGCCCTGAATTCTGATGACAGCCACAAATGACCCAAGTGGATTACATATTGGCAGAGATTGGAGGGTTTGAGTTCTGTGCAGGATGGATTGTTTGTTTCCTTAATTTATACGTGTGAACAAATGTGTTTGTAAAATCAGGAAAACCTAGGACCAGGCACTGTTCTTACTTACAGGCATACTGTCAGAAAGCCTCTGCCTAGACTTCTGGATCTTTCCTTGATATGCTAGGAAAGAGGCATGTTTCCTGAATGATGAGTTCCTGGGATCCGACCCTGTCTCCACCAATGGAGTCTTGCAGCCTTGGAAAAGTTTGCCTTGGACTTTGATCACACATTTATTAGCACGTTTGTTTTTTTTTATACAGAGTCTCACTCTGTGCGCAAGTAGAGTATAGTGGCATCATCATAGCTCACTTCAACCTCAAACTCCTGGGCTCAAGCGATCCTCCTACCTCAGTCTCACAAGTAGCTGAGACTACAGGCACATGCCACAACACCGGGATAATTTTTCTGTTTTTAATAGAGATGGGGTCTCGTTTTTACTCAGGCTGGTCTTGAACTCCTGAGCTCAACCCATCTTCCCACCTTGGCCTCCCAGAGCGCTAGGATTACAGGCATGAGCCACCACACCCAGCCACATTAGCACATTTTTATTGAGTACCTACTATGTGTCGGGCACTCTGCCAAGTGCTCAGGATACCCTGCTCTTATGATACTCCGAGTCTAGAGCGATTCCTGATATGATAGCCACTAGCTGCATGTGGCTATTTAGATTAAAATATAAATTTAAATTAATTAAAATTAGGAAAAATTTAAAAACTCAATTCTTCAGTTGCACTAGCCACATTTCAAGTGCTCAGTGGCCACATGCAGCTGATAGCTACTATGCAGATATGGAACATTTCCATCATCACAGAAAGTTCTATTAGATGATGATAAGGGAAAATCAGATACTAAATAAGAAAACTGTGGAATGTTAGAAGATGGTAAGTGCTGTGGAAAAAAGAAAAGTAAAGAAGAGTAAGGGAAATTAGGAATGCTAATTAGGGGGTGAATAGAGATAGGTTGTGGTATTAAATGGGGTTTTCAGGATAAGCCTTACTGAGAAGGTGAAATTTAAAGACTTGAAGGACATAAGTAGCTAAGTAGATAACTGAGAGAAGAGCATTCCAGGCAGACTGAACAGCCAGAGAGAGCAACATGCTAAGTCAAGAACATGCTTGACATGTTCCAGGAAGTACAAGGAGACCAACGTGGCTGGAGCTGAGTGAGCAAAGGAGAAAATGGCAAGAGGGGAGATCAGAGAGCAACAGGGACTGTAGGGCTTTGAATACTGTCAGTGGCTTCAAAACTCTGTGTGAAATGGGGAGTCACTGCAGGGTCCTGAGCAGAGGAGGGATGTGATCTGTCCAATTGGAATGGCATCAGACTGGTTTCTCTATTAAGAACAGACTGAAAGGGAGATGTGTGAGGCTATTGCAGCAGTCCAGACCAGAGATGATTGGAGGAGCTTGGACCAGGCTGTGCTAGCAGTGGAAGTGGTGATAAATGGTCATGCTTTGGGTATGTTTTGAATGTAGAGCCAATATGACTTCCTGATAGATTAGAAGAATAAAAAAAAAGTGACTCCAAAAGACTCCAGAGTTTTTGGTCTAAGCAGTTGGAAGATGGAGTTGACATAAACTGAGCTATGATTGGAACAGGTTTGGGAACAAAGACAGGAGTTCAGTTTGGGCATTTGTAAGTTTAAGGTGCTGATTAGACATCTAATGGACGTGTCAGGTAGAGAGTACAATGGTAAGAAAGAGGTGTGAAGAAATTATCTGAGAATCATCTGCAGTATAGACACAGTCTAGATGGATCACAAGGGAGTGAGTACAGGGGAGAGAAGATGTACAAGGACTGAGACCTGGAAGTTCCACCAGTAAGAACTTGGGGATAAGATAAAAGAAGGAATCATCAAAGAGCTAACAAAGAGAAGCTGGTAAGGTAGGAAGAAAACCAGAGTGTGGAATCCTAGAAGCCAAGTGGAAAAAGTACGTTAAGAAGGAGGGAGTGATCTCTATGTCACATGCTGCTGTAACATCAAGTAAAATGAGGATTGAGAATCAATCATTGGATTTAACAAGAGCAGCTGTAATAGATGGTGAAAAGCAAAAGCCTAACAACATGAGTGTGTTTAAGAGAGAGTGGGATGGGAGGAATTGGAGCTACTGACTATAATTCTATTCCGTAATGGAATTTTGCTACAAAGGAGAATTTTTTTACACAGAATTAGTAGATGGTGCACCCCTAACATTTATGGGGTCCAAGGCAAAATGGAGGCCTACATAAATATTTATAAATATGTAAAAGTTATACATCAAGCTAACAAACTATTAAATAAACATATGCTTTCCACTGCAGTGGCAAATATAACTTCATAAGAACCTGGAAAATCAGATTCAGGTTTAGAATTCTTAGACCTCGGAGTTCTGTGCTATAGCTTGGTAGCACAGGGAAAGCGGCTATGTGTGTTTGTGTGGGGCCTGCATGTCCAAGCTCTGTTCACCCTCCCACACATAACTATCCCTTGAATATCTCTTGCGCCTAGGAGTATGTAACATGGTCTTCCCTACGGAAGTTGGACCCAGAGAAGAGGGCTATGAACATCCTTTAAGGGGCTAAGGACTATTTGGGCAGAGCATGATGGGGTGCAGAGTACCCAAGGCATGCGCTAGAGAGCAGGAAACATCAGCTCTGGGTCAACACTTCCCGTTGGCACAGCAGGTGCTTCTCATAGGGAGGTGTGTGGCTGGAGCAGAGCCAGAACACAAAACCAGGGGCAGGAACCTTCTCACCAGCTCTCTCAGCTGGTGGGCAAATGGGGTAAAGAAAAAGATTTTTAAGATAGGAGACATAAGAACATGTTTGCTCATGAGAACAATCCAGTAGAGGGGTAAAGAGATGATGTGGAAAAGAAAAAGGGTGACCACAGCAATGATGTCAGTAGGCGAAAGGGAAGAGGCCGCAGTACACAAGTGTGGAAATCAGCTTTGGATATAAGTTTGAATAGTTCTTCTGTGGTAACAAGTGAGAAGGCAGAGTGGGTGAGTGCTGATGCTGGGGAGGAAGGAGAGGTGGTGGTGGGACAATGTGGACGTTTTCTTCTAGTTAATCAGCACTCGTTTCCAGCAGAGCCCTGATTAAAATGCCTTGCCAGAGTGCCATTTCAGGTCATAGTTGACTTTTTCTGTTAATTTCTATTTAAGTCTCACTAATAACTCACTGCTTTTAAGAATGTTAAATAGTTATACTCCACAATGTGTAGTTCTTTCACTTGCACAATTTATCCATGAGCACAGGGAGAGAATTGAGGCACAGTGAGACAATGATTTGTCAAGAGACACCCAGCCAGTAAGTAGTAGAAACAGTCTGTCGCCGTTTTTTTTTCTGACTCATGATATACACCAAGCAGCTCCCACTGGCTTTTTTAATATATTTCTTAATATAGGAGTCTGAGAGTTTCCAAATAAGAATTTTGATTTTTTAAGGCTTGAAGGAATTATTTCAATTTTAAAAATCAATAAAGAACTGAAAAGATAAATAAGAAAACAGCTCCTTTCTTCTCATAAATTTTATTTTTGAAGTGTCAAAACACATGACTTCTTTTCAGGTACTGAAATTTATGACATTTTTGTGACCTTTGTCTAATGCAATCACTATCTGAATAGTCAAGTGATTTTAGTAATTACCACTGTGCACCCAAATCCTACCCCAAGTGGAAGGAAGGCAGTGGGGAGGGGTTGATGGAGATGAGTCAGTGAAGTAAGACTCCTCGCTTGTAAAATGTGAATAAAAACCACTTTTGTGTAACTCATAGAGACTTGCTTGAGATCAGCTTTAAAACACATTCTGCAGAATTTTCAACTTCATAGAATTAAAAGGGTTAAATATAGCCAATAATACAGGAGAGAGAGAAACTTGTTAAGTGGGGACACTCCACCACCTTTCTCAAGGTCTTCAGCCTTGGGCTCAGTCGCCCTTCCGACACACATTCTGCCATCATCCTTAGTGACTCCAGCTTCCAACACCGAACATCACCGCTGTTCCACCTATCCGTCGGGTTAGCTTATAACTCATCATCTGTCAGAACTGCTCTCCTTCCAACATCTTGAGCCCTAAAACCACCTCCATTGATCATTGCCTTATACTTATCAACTTTCTTGTGCCTCCTGAACTTGCTCCTCTTCTTCCTGACTTCCAGACCCTTGACCCTTCCCTAATCTCCACTGGCCCTGCCCTGTCTCATGCCTGCTTCTAGCCATATCCATTTCAAGGGTGTTCTCAGTAGCCACGCTGTGCTTTCATTCTCCACGCCTTGCTAGTCCCCCGCCTTAGCAATTATCTCCATCACTGCTCTGTGTTCTGTAACACTCAGAATTTTCCATCCATCTCAGGCAAACTCCCTTTCAAGTTCTCTAGAGTACTGTATTCTGGCCTCTTCCCATGCTCCTCAGACCCCAGCCCTGCCTCTTCATCACTTTCACCAAAGGGCCTTCCTCCTGCTGTGTTGAGGACGTCAGAAGACATCCGCCAGGCACTCTGGTGACTTTCTTCTCCCCCACCCTTCGCAGTTTCACTCAGTCCTCCATTTCCCTTCCTGACACAGAAGGTTCCCCTTCTTTCTAAGGATGAACCATCCAGGTCTACCAGAACCTTGCTCCATGAACGATCCCTTCAATACCTCTTCCTCAGTGATTCTGCCCTTTGGCCTACAAACATGCTACAAATAAATAAATATTTTTTAAATTCTCTGTGATTTTCAAATCCCTTGAATTATTTTTCTATTTCCCTTCTCTTTCTTAGTGAATCCTATGAAATAAGCAGTCAGTGCTTCCAGCTCCTACGACCCCACCACAATGTTATGACCTCAGCCCACCTCCCTGGCCTTACCTCCCGTTCCCTACGTGAACCTTCCTGAGACCCATGCTACACTTTCCCAACTCCTTACCTTCCCTCTCCCTGTTTCATGGGTTTGCCTCGCCCCAACCATTCTTTAAGGCTCACCCTCCATGAAACCTACTCAAGGCAGCATTTCTACAAAGCCATGCTGTCCTTTTATCCAACTCTAATTTTTTTTCAATTTGTACTGAAATATTATTGATATATAGTAAAATGATAAGTTTTTGATAAGTTTGATAAGTTTTGATAATCATGTAACCTGTGTAACTACCAAATCAAGATATAACATTTCCAACACCCTAGACATTTTCCTCATTCTACTTTCTAGTCAACCCCCAACCTCACCCAGAGACAACCACTATTCTGATTTCTACCACCAGAGATTAGTTTTGCCTGTGCTTGAACTTCGTATAAGTGGAGTCACACACAGGGTATTGTGTCATATTTCCTTAGCACTGCATCCTGTGTTTGAGATTCACCCACGTCATTGAATTTATCAGTAGTTCATTCTTTTTGATTGCTTCATATTATTCCATTATATAAATATACTACAATTTGTTTATCCATTTTCCTGTTAAATACACATTTAGCCTATTTTTCCCCCAGTTTTTGGCATTTATGCATAAAGCTACTATGTACATCCTCATGCGAGTTTCACAGACATATGCTTTCTGTTTTTTCTTGGGAAAATACCTAGGAGTGGGATTGCTCGTCACACGGTAAATGTCTGTCTAACTTTGTAAGAAACTGCCAAACTGCTTTCCAAAGAGGTTGTCACCCTTCTTCATTCTCCACATCCCCACTAGCAATGTGTGTGTATTCCAGTTGCTCCCTCTCCTACTTCTGCGTCCTCGTTCATGCTCTTCTTTGATGCTGCTGCCCTGTGTTCACAGAGCATCTTATCTCATCTTCCCTCCACGTGAGCTTCCGAAGGACGGCAGCCATCCTTCTGTCGTCTCCGTACACCCACAGGCTGGCCTTCCTTAGAGCTGGCTCTCTCTGAATCGGTACAGAGCGGGCTGAGAGAGCACCCAGTGGAGGAGCCAAGGACTCAGGAGCTCTGTACAGACAGCCGAGCAGCCTGGCGAAATCGATATGATCCGACCAGCCGGCAGCGTATTGCAGCACCGCAGCGCGAGTGCAGGCTCCTGCAGCCATTTGTTTCAGTCTTCGGGAAAGGCTTTTTATCAGATTCATAGTGGCAAGTGATACAAATTATTGGATTTCTTTTCCAACGTAAAAAATAGCTGTTTGCAGTCTTTTGAAGCTGGGTAAATGAGCCATTGATCTTACCTGTGGAACACTACAGGGTGTTTTTGTCCATCTTAACTTCCAATATTCTTTGATGGGAGCCCACCTCTCCGGCCAAGCTGGTGTAATCGTTATTCCCGGGGTGTCCCTTGTCCATATCGTCCTCCATGCATTTTCCGACTGTCTGGGGAAAATTCTTAGTTGGAATTCCCTCCCTCTTTCCCTCCCAGAAGCCAAGTCTTCAAGGCCTGGCACAAATGCCAGTATCTCTGTGAAGCTTTCCAAGCTGCTTCATCCTTCAGTAACTCTTCTCTCCTATGAATTATTATTAATATAACCTTCTCAGGATGTGCTGATGGCCCCAATCCTAGCTTCCAGGGCTTCTAGATTAGAAGAGGCATCCCAGGGCAGAAGAGAGCTCTCTACATGGCAAGTGCACCCCAGATGTCTGTGGCCATGTCCCAGAGGGCCAGCTGTTGGGCAGGGCCTTTCTTTTGATGTCCCTTGCTCAAAATGAGCCACTCCAATTCTAGCCAGCACTGTCTGCCTCCTACCATCATCTTGAAATATTAACAATAAATTGCTTCAGACCGTGTTTCATCACTCACCAGTCAGTCAAGAGCTGGAGTCGCATTCCAGAGCATATGTTAAAGCATTCAGTCCTCTGGGTATGTGAGAAAGCACTGAGTAACATGGCCCTGCTTCATGCCATTAGTATAGGCTTCTCATTCTCCAAGGGAGACATAGGAACATTTGGCTTACATTTGATAAATATCTTGAACAAGACTAGAGAGGCGGCCTAACAACACACCAGGTTTTCTTTTCTTTTGTTTTCTCTCACTCTCTCTCAAACCAGCACCTTGTCTGTTCCCTCATGTGCTCTGGGCAGATACCCCAGCTGTCTTCCTGAAAGACTCCAGGAAAGCAGAATCTTTCAACTTCTGTTGTTTACATTGGACTCCAGAAAATCCTTCATCTTTAACACTAGAAAATGGGAACTGGAGTACCTAGAATGCCACACTTCCTTATTTTGCCCCCTGGTTATAGTGCTCCATTCTCTCTCCACCTCCCATTTCCTACAAAATATGTTTATTCATTTAAAAATATTTAACACTTCATGTATTTATTTATTTATTTGCTAGACACTGTGGTAGGAGTTAGAAGTCCAACAACAGCCAAGATGGAAACAGTGCCTACTTTGGGGCTCCATATTTTACAAGGAGATATAGACGTGGAAAGAGGCAACTACAAACCAGAGTCCTGACTGCCCTCCGTGAAAGCACGGGAGCTGTGGGACACATGTGGGGAGCACTGAGTCCAGGCTAGGGATGTCTGGGAAAGCTTCAAAGAAGAGGCAACCCAGAAGCTATAAGAGTTACCCAGCAATCAGTTGAAAGCGTGAGGGGGGATGAGGTGCTTCACACAGAGGACGTGCAAGGGAACACCCAGACACTGTGAGAACACGGCGCGAGAAGGCACGACTGTAGAATACAAGTGAGTAGTGGAGGTGAAGCTGAAAGGGTGAGGGTATTACCATACTGGGCCTTTCCGCTAAGTTCCGAGGAGCAGGGACTTCTCAGAGCAAAGGGAGCCATTCAAGAGCTTAAGTAGGGGAATGAGAGGAACCTGTTATGTTTGGAAAGGTCCTGCTGGCAGTAGCGTTGCTAGCATGGATTGGAGAGGTAAAGCTGCAACAGGCAGGAAGACCAGACAAGAGATGACGATGGTCTCCATGGGAGGAGTGGCAGAGCAAATGGAGAAGATGGATGGGCCAGCCATGTCATGGGAAAGGACGAGTAAAGGATGAGGCTCATGTTTCAGGCTTGGCCCTCCGGGATAATTCACAGGACAAGGAACGTCAGGTTCGGGGGCAGGGCAAGCCATCCTTTAGGTAATTTGATACGTAACTAGGCCTCAAGAGAGGTCTGGGCTAGCAGGGTCATAAGTCATCAGTGCCCCGATAGTAATGCTGCTCCAGGAATGCAGTGGACAGCCCAGGAGAAGAGGAGGGACACTAGGGAGCAGGCATAGGAGGAGAAGCCTATAGAGAAGACTGAGGGACAGCCAGGAGAGGGGTCACCCTGCCAAGGGCTAAGGCAAGAGGAAGACAGATGGTCAACCAGGTCCGATGTCCCAGAAGGACACTTTTATACCCATTGGATTTAGCAATGGAAAGGTGAGGTTGGCAAGTGCAATGTCAGGGGACTAGTGGAGGTGAAGTAGATTGAAAGGTGAATGGGAAGTGAGGAAATGAGGAACTCCAAGAGATTTGGCTCTAAATGGCTAGAGGACAAAGAGAGCAGTAGCTAGAGAGTAGTGTGGGGTCAAAGAAGGGGTTTTCTTTTTTTAAAATGGGAGAAACATAAATAGGACTTTACTGTGTTTTAGAATGAGGTGAGAGGATGAATGAATGAAATGTGTGCTGAGAAGCCACTTTAGGAGATAAAGCATATAATGAGAATACAGGCACGATGTCTACTGATTTAACACTTAATAACATCAAAATTCTCTGCGAGTGGGCTGAATCCCCAGTGTGCAAAACAGTTAGAGAATTCAGTTCCATGAGGTGGAGGCAGCACAGTGGGCAGGTTCTGGACAAACCCCCGCGGTCCATTCCCAGCTGAGGGTGGCTGTGGGCAAGTTATTGAATCTCTCTACCTGAAGTGGAGATAATCACACCCACCTCTCAATTAGGCAAGTGCTCAACAAATGTTAGCTCTAATCATCTGCTGAAACATAAAATTAAGGAAAAGAACCTATGTAGTGGCTACTCACCCAGGCTAAAAATACTAAAAAACATGTTCTTGTGCTGTTGTTTTCTAAATTGTTGAGACTCAGCACTGTCCTTAGGAGCTGGGCTTGGCTTGTCTGTAGAAACACTTCGTGTTCGGCTCCCACACGGGCCGCAGAGCATCCATCATGAAGGCAGTGTGTGCACAGCCGAGAAATCTCTTTTGGGCTCCTACCCTGTTTCTTTCCAGAGCTTTTCCTCTAGTTTTCAAATGAGATTTCGCTGTTCAGGAGGGATGCCAAATGCTGGGAATTTCATAATACTCCCAACCCCAGGCACCAGATTTGTGTAATTGCAGTGGTGAAGATTTGAATTATCTTTTGAAGAGGCCCCATACTGTTTGTCTGCGGGTTGGTGGAGCTGAAATTATAAGAGGAGAAGAATGAAAGAGCATGTTCCAAAGCAGTTGGCACATGGCTGGTGATCCATAAGTGCTAGTTTCCTTTCTGGAAGGTACCAGGGACTGTGTTCTCATAAGGCAGCGTGGCAGGATGTAAGCCATATGGGATTTGCCCTCGAATTTTGGCTGTATTATCGAGCAGCTGTGTGAACTTGGGCTATTTACGTATCTTCTTGAGTGAACAAAGCCTGATACCCATTGCACCACATGTTTTCAAGATTAAGTGAGACAATATGTGGAAGTACGTGGCAGCCAGTAGGTATACAGTGTTTTTTTCTTCTTCGTTCTCTGCAGATCTATTTTGACTACTAGGTGACTATGTTTACTCTCACAGATCTGATATATTTTTTCACATCAAGACTATCTAGTCATCCCTCATGCTAATGCATTAAATTTACTACCTGGAAGTTCTACTATTACATAGACTCACCACTATCTTGTCAGACACCAACAGAGTTTTGTGTAGCTGCAATGGAGATGTTATTGCCACTTGCCAGTATCGAAAGGATGCTCTCCTTCATTCTTCGGTGAAACCTGTGCAGGCATTTCCTTTCCTCTGGTTGAACATTTTATAGTCTCCTTTAAAAACAATGCTCTCATTTTGTTTTCTCTCTCTGACCTGCCTCTTCTCCTCCCTCCCAGTTTCCTAAACCCCATCTTATTTCCCTGTATTGTTTGCTTAATGGGCAGTGTAATGAGTGTAGCATTTCCATTTTGAAATACACAGAGCACAAGACAGAAATTGGATTTCTTCCTGGACAGTTTCCATCCACAGCCCTCGTTTACAGCTTTCTCCTTTCTTTTCTATTCTGCAACACAACTGAAATTTGCTGAACCAGAAAGGGGAGGAAGAAGGTATAAAGGGAGAAGCAATCTGCCTTCTTATTGTCTCAGGAAGAGCTTATTAGCGTCCTGCTCACTAGAAGAGACCAAGTGCTCTAAAGATACTCTGGGTTCCTCTTCTGTATGTGCAAAGCCCAAGGCCCTGAGTATACAGTGCATGACAGAATCTAATTACCGAGATAATTATTGTTACCTGCACTGCCCAACTGTTGTGTTTTGTAATCGAATGCTATATTGGCAAGTGTGAGTCTGAGCCTGCTGAAAACACAGGGAAGTTATTGAAGGCTTATCAACCTGAAGCAATTTTACTCTCGTCAGTGGGTCTGTGTGGCTTAGATTTTGTTAGAAGAATACCCCAGAGCACTTCAGCCAACACATAGGCATTAGTCACCCCATAGGAATATCCTCAGCTGACTCAGGTACTCATGTTGCTGAAACTGGACTTCATGACAGTTTCAAAACGCTCTGTGGCATTTTTGAATTTGTTCTCCAAATAGCTGATCGGTACCTGACCTAGCCTTCATTTGGCATTTGATAGAGGGGAAAGTGATTTTCTCTGGGCATGGCCAGGCTGCATGTATTTGATGGGTACAATGTGTGCTAAGCTGGATGTAGGTATGTATTCATCCCCTCACCACCTGCTTCATATTCATTCTGGCACAGGGCTACAAATTGGCTTTCTGTTCCCCATTTCAGCCAGTTCTAGTTAATTTATGTCTTTACTTCCCTGCCTAGCACACTAAGGAAATGGAGTTTCTACTTTAAAAATAAGGTTTATTAAAAATAAAACAACATAGTTATGATTGGTTTTTTTAAATGCTCAAAGGAATCCCAAGTGGAAAACAAGGAGTAAGTTGCAAAAGAGGAAGAAAAATTAGGTAATAAAGACAAGGACACTTAAAAGGAGAGAGTAAAATAACAAAGAAAAATGAGCGAAGCTGACAGGAGATATATTGGAAAAGGAGGGGAGGTCAAGGAAAAAGCGGAAGGGAAGAAAGGAGACAGAAAAAGAAATGCTACAGATTTGAGTAATGGATTCAAAAAGGAAATAGAAAAAGTGAAGGCCAAAGTAAGAATTATGGAGAAAAAAGTCAGAGACATCCAGGTCTCAAGAATTACTGGGAGGAAGTGGAGAGGGTCTGGATGTATCCCTAATGAAGTTAGATGTCTGAATTCCTTAGGACAGTGTGACGGGCAGAGTGTCCCCTGCATATGCTAATTCAGACTCTGAAATAAGAGCCAGCCAAATTCATTACTGTCATTGGCCAGCCTGTAATGGCAACAAAATTCACACTGATGCATATTTAAACTGAATTTTTCTAACCAAGGTCTTAAACAAACAGTCACCAGCTGTAACTGAAAATTGGAATAAGGCTTTCAGGGGTTAGTGTTTCTATAGGGAAAGTCTAAAAACCTTTAACGTTGCTTTTTCCAAATTTTTAGACATTTGCAGTTCTTAACACCGGCTAGTTAGTATGTTAGCAACTGCTCCATGGCAAGACTGTGTGAATCCTTCTATATTTGCTGTGAACATTCTGCAGGGCAGGGAGAGTGGCTGACCTGTGGTGTAAATGAGGCCCCTTGTCAGGAACATTAACTCTAGAGATAACAAAGGAACATTTAAGGGATTTGGATTCTAATGAGAGCAACAGAAAACTCCTTCTCCCAAAGCTGGGAAGTCCAGAGCAGGTCTTCTCAGGCAGCCCAAATCTGCAAAACCAGAGGCATCGGGGAAAGGTAGACATGACAGGGGGCCTCAGAGAAACCTCAGGAAGGTGACATTGGGCCTGTGGCCTCCGATTCAGAGGCTGGAGACTCAGCCTTACCTTTTGGGCCTGCTGCGGCTCCTGTGCTGGCAGCTGGATGCCCTGTGGAGTCCAGGACATGATGATGACCAGTAGCTTGTGGACAGTTCTCCGTGCTGAGCACTGACGTCAGCTAAGCACTTTCAGGTGCCTTCTGTTACAGTTGGAGCTGAACGCCCTCTGTTTGGATGTTTTTTAGGTTGTGATAGATTACATGATTTCACCACAGAGTGGGAAATGTAGCAATAATTATCCAGACTGACTTATATTTGTCTGTGGGCTGGTTTTTCATATGTACACCTACCTATTTTAATATAGTTGGGTCTGGTTTTCTACAAAATCATGAGGCACTCTGATACTCAATTAATGCTAAGAAGCTGGACAGCCCTCCTGTTTTTTTCCCCAGTTCCCCAGTCCCTATTCCAGATGAAGATCATTACCTCCAGTGATGCAGAGTTATAGTTAGTGGTCAATTCATTCAACAAATACTAATTAAGCATTTAGGGTGGCCAACTCATCCCAGTTTGACTGAGACTTTTTTTTTCTTTATTTTGGCGTGTTATGGGGGTACAGATGATTAGGTTACATATGATGCCCTTACCCTCCCTCGCCCCCAAGTCCGAGCCTCAAGTGTGTCCATTCCCCCGGAGATACGCATCTCACTCATTGTTTGTGCATATGCCCGTCCCCTCCTCCCCCCTCCCCTGCCCGACATCCAATACATGTTATTCTTATATGTGCACTTAAATGTTGATCAGCTAATACCAGTTTGATGGTGAGTACATGTGGTGCTTGTCTTTCCATTCTTGGGATACCTCGCTTAGTAGAATATGTTCCAGCGCTTTCCAGGAGTATATAAGAGGTGCTATATCATCATTGTTTCTTAAAGCTGAATAGTACTCCATGGTATACATATACCACAGTTTATTAATCCACTCATGTATTGATGGACACTTGGGTTGTTTCCACATCTTTGCAATTGTGAATTGTGCTGCTATGAACATTCGAGTGCAGGTGTCTTTTTCATAGAGCGACTTTTGCTCTTTTGGGTAGATGCCCAGTAATGGGATTGCTGGATCAAAAAGTAGTTCTACTTGTATCTCTTTTTAAGGTATCTCCATATTGCTTTCCACAGAGGTTGCACTAATTTGCAGTCCCACCAGCAGTGTATGAGTGTTCCTACCTCTCCGCATCCACGCCAACATTTATTGTTTTGGGTCTTTTTGATAAAGGCCAGTCTCACTGGAGATAGGTGATATCTCATTGTGGTTTTGATTTGCATTTCCCTGATGATTAGAGATGTTGAGCATTTTTTCGTATGTTTTTTGGCCATTATTTTGTCTTCTTTTGCAAAGTTTCTGTTCATATCCTTTGCCCACTTTTTGATAGGGCTGTTTGATTTTTTCTTGCTGATTTTTCTTAGTTCTAAATAGATTCTGGTTATCAGCCCTCTGTCGGATTTGTAGCACGCGAAAATTTTCTCCCGTTCTGTGAGTTGCCTGTTTGCTCTTGTGACCGTTTCTTTGGCTGTGCAGAAGCTTTTTAATTTGATCAGGTCCCATTTATTTGTTTTTGTTGTTGCTGTAATTGCCTTTGAGGTCTTCTTTATAAATTCTTTGCCTAGGCCAATGTCTAGAAGAGTATTTCCAACTTCTTCCCCTAGAATTCTAATAGTTTCACTCCTTAGGTTTAGATCTGTGACCCAGCGTGAGTTGATTTTTGTGAGAGGTGGGAAGTGTGGCTCCAGATTCAGTCTTCTACATATGGCTATCCAGTTTTCCCAGCGCCATTTATTGAATAAAGATTCTTTTCCCCAGTGTATGTTTTTGTCTGGTTTGTCAAAGATTAGGTGGCTATATGAGGATGGTTTTATATCTGGGTTCTCAGTTCTGTTCCACTGGTCAATGACTCTGTTTTTGTGCCAGACCAAGCTGATTTTAATATTACAGCTTTGTAATAGAGTTTGAAGTCTGGTGGATTGATGCCTCCCATTTTGTTTTTATTACCTAGAATTGTTTTTGCTATGCGAGGTCTTATCTTGTTCCATACGAAGCGTAAAATTAATTTTTCTACATCTGTGAAGAATGATGCTGGTATTTTAATAGCCTGAGACTTTTTGATTTGAGCACTGAAAGTTCTATATTCCAGGAAACCCCTTAGTCCCAGGCAAACCAGGGTGGTTGGTCACCCTATCATCTAGCATGCACTGATAGAGCTAGAAGAGACCCTAGAAATCATGATTCCTATCCGCTCATTTTAAAGTGTTAGTTAAAGCCAAGGAGTCCTCTTTATCAATTTATTTTCCTCTGATTCACACATTCCCTGGATTGGAGGAGATAATTAAGTTCTGTGGTTGAAGCCATTATCTTCAGGCTTCATTAAAGAATGAAATTAAATAAAAGGTACCAATAAGAACTTTATAATCCAGATTGGGATTGGAACATTAGACAATCAAAAAGATAAAATGAATCAAAAATCATTTTTGTATCTGGATACCTTTTGGTACATCAAAGGGATCATTTATAAAACGGTATAACTTCAGGAAGCTGAAAGAATGAACTAAAATGGACTGCTATTATTTTCTCTAGTTACACCTTTTTTCCCGGAAAATATTCACATAATGTGAAAGGATAGAAGACCAGCCTGGAAGCCAGCAGTTCTAGTCCTGGCTCAATCACTTATAGACCACTGACCCCAGACAAGTCATTCAACATTCCCAGATCCTGGGATTTCCTCCTGTGAAAATGAAAATGTAAGTAGGAATTTCCCATGGCACAGCTAGCAGAGGAGAAATATTAAAAGTCAGGAAACTCATGCTATAGTTTTCACACTTCATTTACAACCATGTGGTCTTGGACAAATGAGTTAGCTCTTCGTTTTCTTACATATAAAATGAAAAGTCATTAAGAGCCTACATAGCAGGGTTCTTGTGAAGATTAAGTGATAATATTGGAAGCATGTAAAATGTCACATTCTGCTGTCATGTAATGGCCCTTATAGCTTAAGGTAGCATTTAGCATGTGCCATGATTTAGGACAAGGGTTAGTAAACTACAGCTCATGGACCAAATCTGGCCTATTGCCTGGTTTTCAAAAAAAAAAAAAAAAAGAGAGAGAGAGAGTGTGTGTATTACCTATATAAACATTTATGCTTGTGTTATATATAGCCTAAAATATTTAGTCTCTGATCCCAATCTGTGTTTATATATAGCATTATATATACACATATGTAATACACATAGTTGTCATGACCAGCTTTGCTTATTCATTTACATTTATGTGCTAGGACTGCTTTCAAGTGACAATGGCGGAGTTGAGTACTTGCCTTGCCGCAGAGACTATGAGGCCCACCAAACCTAAAATATTTAGTCTCTGACCCCAATCTAGCAGAAAGTTTATAAGATTGGTACTCCAAGGTCCAGGATTCTCTTAGGTTTTGTGTCACTGTAGGATCTCAAGTGAATGATTTACTCTCTGGTCTTGTTTCTCACACTGTAAAAAGAAGAGAATACAAATCTAGCCCCTTCTTTCTTCACAGAAGTATTGTTCAGATAGATAAGAAAACAAAAGGCATTGATCTTTTCTGGAGGAAAGATGATTTAGATTCAAAGTATTGTTCATAAGGTGGATGCTGTTAGATGACTCAGAAATGATGACTGACGTGTTGTTATTATTCTTTGATACTCGTTCTCTCATGTACATCAGTGGGGGATTACTTGGATCAGTGATAGCATACAGGCCCCTGCACTGTGGTGCTACATCAAAGCCAAAATACTGCACCGAAATCCAATTTAATCACAGCATCCAGTCAGGAGTGTGAGTTTTAATTGCTTCTTTATCCCTTTATCCTCTGAAGACTATCATTAACATTTACAAGACAGGAACTTCAGATCGTGCCAACATTTCTGCTGAGGTCACCTGGCAGCTGGCCATTTTAGTCCAGGACCAAGACAAAGGGGCCTTCTGGGCACATGATGAAGGACTACTCCCAAGACAGAAGAAAAGTGGTGGTGGTAGCACATGGGCTGGTTTGCAGAGCAAATAGCAAAGATATTTGTTTCTGTTAAGACTTGAATTTATATTTGATTCTTGGACACATGACTGACCGCCAGGCCAGTTAAGCACATATACAAGTGATAAGCAAATCTTTGCCTAACACATATAAATATCAGGGCACCCCTATTTCCCAGGAACCCCCTCAAACCTCCTGGGAGGATCTCCCTAAAGGAGCAACTCTTCATGTGGCTGAAAACAGCCATGTGAGGAGGCCAAGTTTGGTCATTGAAAGTAACATTGGCCCAGGTGCAGCCCATTTATAGACCCTACATACTCAACTCTAGATTTATGGCAGAGATAAATTAGTGGGCAATCATTTGCTCTATACAATGATTCTTCACTTTACAAGCATATTCACTGCCATATTCCTTTACTGATCTATTGCCACTAGTGCGGTTCCAATAAAATCTCACTGTTAGAAATCCAGTACACATATGCTCTGGATGGAAACCTAGATGCTAACCAGGATGGAAAGATACAGAACAGGGTGCACTTAGAATACCCTTAGATCTTAAGATGTGGCTTTTGTCAAAGTCTCTTGTTTTCAGTTTAGGAGCTCGATGTTACTTGATACTTATGATTGGCTGGAAGAATTGGGTACAAGATTCTTTAAAATAAAAATGAAACAATATTATGTGATTTCGTTGACTAATCTGCTTTGATTATCTGCATAAGGTTTCCAAAAAAAAAGGATCAGTCATACAGAAATAAGCTAATTGCCCTTTGGATGATAAGTAATAACAATATTGACAATAGCTACCATATTGAGCATTACCAAGAATGCCAAGCAGCATTCTAACTCTTAACTTATTGAAGCTCAAACCTAAAAAGTAGGTACAATTATAATAATTCCTATATTATTGTTGGAGAAATTAAGGCACAGAGAAGTAAAATATCCTACCCATGTCACAAGCTGATACATGCAGAGTCAGGATTCAAACTCAGCAAGGCTGGCTCTATAATTTGTGCTATTAACCACAGTACCATATTGACAAGTAAAACAACCATCAGGTGCTGAATTATAGGAACAAGAGCAACATATGACATGTTTTCTACCTTCAAGAAACTAATAAGAATTTCTGCCTCAGGCCATAAGAGAGAAAATGGTGTTGGACTTGTCTTTTGCCATAAAAACAAAAATGAAAACAGAACAGGAAAGCTGGACAAAACATATCAAACAACTATTTTCATACATTGGACAACAGGAGGGTGAGGACTGTGATTCCTGAGATGAAGGAAACAAAAGATGACCCTACAATTGTTTTCTGCCTGGAGGCATATTTTGGGCCATGGGACAGGGTAGGGAAACCTAAGCATAGCACAGTGGTCTCATTAAACTGCAGAAACAGAGATTAGAGTTCAGCAAATCTGAGGTGGCTATATATAGTTTTTGATAGAGTTGGATAATTGTCCCCTCCAAATCTCATGTTGAAATTTGATCCCCAGTGTTGGAGGTGGGGCTTAGTGGGAGGTGTTTGGGCCACAGAGGCAGATCCCTCATGAATGGCTTGGTGCTTACCATCCTCACAGTAATAAGTGAATTCTCACTCTAATAGTTCCTGTGAGAACTGATTGTTAAAAAGAGCCTGGGACCTCCTTCCTCTCTCTCTCTTGCTCCAACTCTCTCACTATGTGGTTTCCATATGCCAGTTCCCTGTCACCTTCTGTCATGAGTGGAAGCTTCCTGTGGCCCTCACCAGAAAACAGGTGCTGGTGCCATGCTTCTTGTACAGCCTGCAGAACCATGAGTCAAATAAACCTTTTCTTTATAAATTACCCAGTCTCACATGAATAGCAATACAAACAGACTAAGTCGGTTTTGTATAACCGAGAGCCAAAGAGGAGGGAGTTACACAGAAAAAGAGCTCCCCAAATCTGCCTAAGTTTCCCCTTGAGTCTTTAGCTCAACACCAAACTTAGCATGCATTAGGTAAAATTCCACCCGGCTCAGCAAAGAACAGCTATCAGGGAGCTGGAGGCTAAACAACTCCCAGAGCCCACAGGGCTGGGAAAATTTTCAGTTCTGATCAACCAAAGTTTTGAGTTCTAATACTTACTGAACATATGGTACATTTAACAGAGACCCCAGAAGGCCCTCACTATAATAGTAGGGCTAAACTAGCCCTAGAATCAAGATTATGCTAGACTCACCCTGGAAAAACTTAGAAACAAGTCGTAAAAGGATCAACTACATCTATAACTGCCAAAACAATATTCAACACTCTTGAAAGGAAGATAAGAAAATCCAGACACTCAACAGTGTAAAATTTACGATATCTACTATCCAATCAAAAATCACTAGACATGTGAAGAAGCAAGAAAATGTGACCCATAACTAGAACATTTAGTCAAGAGAAGCAGACCCAGAAATGATAGTGCTGATGAAATTTGCAGAAAAGGAATATAAACAGCTATTACATATATATTCAAGAATTTAAAGGAAAACAAAAACATAATGAGAAGTGGAAACTATTAAAAAAAAAGTCAAATGGAATTCCATAACTGAAAAATATATAAAATAAAAAATTCACCTAATGGGCTCAACAGTAGATTGTATATTGCTAAACAAAATATTGATGAACTTGAAAACATAGTAATAGAAGCAATTCAAACTAAATACAGATAAAATAAGAGTCTCATAAAAATAAGAACAGAGTCTCATTTTTAAATAAAAATAAACAGAGTCTCAGTGACCTGTGAGACAACATCAAGCAGTCTAACAAAATTGTAAATGGAGTGCCAGAAAATGGCAGGGTGGTGATGGAAAAAAAATTGAGGAATTAAGTACTAAAGTTTTTCCAAATGTAATAAAAACTATAAACTCACATATCCAAGAAGCTCAATAAAACCCAAGCAGGATAAACAATAAGAAAATTTTTATAATCAACTTGCTGGAAAGGAGCAACAAAAAAAAATCTTAAAAGCCTCCAGAGAGAAGAAACACATTACATAAAAGGGAAAAAGATAAGAATAATCATTGATTTTTGCTGATAAAAGGAAATGTCTTGTAGAAGACAATGGATGACATCTTTACAGCACTTAAACAAAAACCTACCAGTCTAGAATTCTATAATTAGCAAAAATGTCCCTCAAACATGAGAGTGAAATTAAGAATACTTTAGACAGAAAAAATTTGATGGGCAAATTCTTAACCACAAGACCCTACACTACAAGAAATGTCAAAGGAAGTTTATCAAGTCAAAATAAAATGGTGGAAATGCACAGAAGAGTTTGTAAATTATGTGAGTAAATATAAAAGACATTTTTGTTTTAAAATATCTTTAAGAGGTAATTGACTGTTTAAAGCAAAAAATAATAATGATATGTATGGATTTTATAAATACAAGGAAGTAAGCTATTTAATAACAGTATAAAGGACAGGAGAGGAGAAATGGAAGTACACTACTGTAAGATTCTCCAATATATGAGGTGCATAATATCTAATGAAGACTGTGATAAGTTAAAATGCATATTATAAATGCTAGAGCAATCACTAAAAAATAAAAAGGTATAGCTAATGAGCCACAGAGAAGATAAAATAGAATTTGGGGAAAAAAAAACTCATGATAGGAAGGGAAGAGCAAAAAATAAAGGAAACAAATACAAAACAAATTCAAGGTGGTAGACTTAAACTCAAGCATACCAATAATTACATTAAGTATAAATGGACTAAACCCCTCAATTAAAAGACAGAAATTGTCAAGCTAAATAAAAAAGCAAGATTTTAATTATACGCTGTTTACAAAAAAACACATTTTAAATATTCAAGACACAGTTAGATTAGAAGTAAATGGATGGAAAAAGATATACAATAAATTTTGAATATATGAAGGCTGCCATAACTGTACTATCTGAAAAAGTAGTCTTCAAAATAAAGAATATTATTAGAGAGGAGGAGGGACATTTCATAATGGTAAAATAATCTATTCATCAATAAGACATAGCAATCTTAAATGTGAATGCACCCAAATACAGAACTTCAAAAATATATGAAGAAAAAATTGACAAAATTGAAAAAAATAGACATCTCTATAGTTGTGATCAGAGATTTCAATACTCATTTCTCAGCAATTGTTAGAACAAGTAGATAGTCTGGAAATGAAAGATTCAAGCAACACTATCAATCAACTTGATCAGATTGATATTATAGATTGCTGCATTCAACAATAGCAGGATGCACATTCTTTTTAAGTGCACATGGAGCATTCACATGATAGAACATATGCTCAGTCATAAAAACTGGCTTAATAAATTTTAAAAGATTGAAATCATATGAAGCACATTTGTTGACTACCATGGAATTAGACAAAAAGTCAAAAGCATTAAGATATCAAGAAATGCCCCAAATATATGGAAATTAAATGCCGCACTTCTAAATAAACCATGGGTCAAAGAAGAAATTACAAGGAAATTAGAAATTATTTCTATGTTCTTGATAATAAAAACACAGTATATCAAAATGTATGTGATGAAGCTAAAGCAATGCTTAGATGAAAATATATAGTTTTAAATGATTTTATTAGAAAAGAAGAAAGTTCTAAAATCAATGATCTAGATTTCACATTAAGAGGCTAAAAAAAAAAAGAAGAAATACATTAAGCCAAAGTAAGTAGCAGGAAGGAAATAAGAAAGAGTAAAAATCATCAATGAAATAGAAAACAATAAACAATAGAGATAATTAATGAATTTTAAAACTGATTTCAGGGAAAATCTATAAAATTAATAAGCTATCAGACTAGTCAAAAAAAGATGATGCAAATTGGCAATATCAGGTGTGAAATAGGGCATGTCAGTACATATCAGTCATTAAAAGGATACTAAGGACCTATCATGAACAAACATATACCAATAAATTCAACAACTTTGGTGACATGGACAAATTCCTTAAAAGACACAAATTACTAATACTGATTGAAGAAGAAATAAAAAAATCTAAATAACCCTAAAAATTAAATGAATTGAATTCATAAATAAAAACTTTCACTCAAAGAAAACCCCAGGCTCAGGTGGTTCACTAGTTTATTCTGTCAAACATTTAAGGGATAAATAAAACAATACAAACTTTAAGAAAATGGAAGAGGATTTAAATACTTCCCAACCCATTTTATGAGGCCAGTGTTACACTGATACCAAAATCAGATAAAGATATTTTAAGAAAATGTAATGTTCTACAGACCAATATTCTTCATGAACACAGACACAAATAATCCTTAACAAAATATTAGAAAATTCAACAATATGTAAAAAAGATAATACACTATGTCCAAGTGGCATTTATGTTAGGAATTTAAAGTTTGTTTAATATTTTAAAATCAATCAATACAGTTTACAACATTAACAGAACGAAAGGAAAAATGTGATAATCTCAGGAGATGCACAAAAAGCATTAAACAAAATTCAACATCTATTCATGATTTTAAAAAACTTTTGGAAATTGGGAGTAGCAGGAGCTTCTTCAACCTGTTAAAAGGCAGCTATGCAAAATCTACAGCTAATTTTGAAAGACTGAATGCTTTCCTCCTAAGATGAGGAATAAAACAAGGATTCCTATTCTCACCACTTCTATTAAACATGATACTGCAGGTCCTACCTAGTATAATTAGGCAAAGTAAAGAAATAAAATGTTACAGATTGGAATGGAAGAAATAAAATTATCATTATGAATAAATAACCGGATAGTGTACTGTCAGCCTAAATAACAAAAAGACAAAAGCTCTCTAAAAGAAAAGATCTGAGGGGAGAATAGAGCATTGCAATGGGAATATGCATGCCATAGTAAACTATGTGTGTATTCAAGGAGGTAAAGGAAGACAAAGATTGTTAAAGGAAAAAAACATGAGGAGAATAACATAACTATTTTGAAATAATTATCCTTGGCCACAAAGATTAATAACAAAGGTGATGCTAGTCTGAGGCTGGGCAGGCAGTTGCTGGGCAGATGTTCTTACAGCAGTATTTTTTGTGGAAGATTTCGATGGACTTTATGTAAGGTTTTGGTTTTTGTAGTCTTTTTTGTTAGCAGGCATACAGGTGTGAGAACTCTCTTTTAATGGCCTTCCCCTGCTCTATGTGTTAGGGTTTTCCTAACATTAATGATTCCATTTTGATTGTGACAACTTTTACAGTACATAGAAAATCCCAAGAAAACTACAAAAAATATGCCACTGTAACTAATAAGTAAATTTTGCAAGGTCACAATGTATAAAATTAAATTTTATTTCTATATACTAACAACAACTGGCAAATAAAAGTTTAAAAAAATAGCATCAAAGAACATGAAATGCTCAAGAATAAGTTTAACAAAATACATGTAAGATTTGTATGCTGAATATTATAAAACACTTAAGAGAATTTAAAGAGGACCCAAATATATGGAGAGAAATGCAATGTTCATGGATAGAAAGGTACAACATTATTAAGATGTTAATTTTCCCCAAATGGATCCATAGTGTCTATGAAATTACAATCAAAATCCCAGGAGACTTTATTGTTGAAAATGACAAGCTGATTCTAAAATCGATTGTATATAGAAATGATATGAGCCTCACCAGAACAATTTTGAAAAAGAAGAAAAAAATTAGAGGACTTACTCCATTTCAAAAGATTTCAAAAACTTCCTATTAACCTACAATAATCAAAGCAGTGTGGTATTGGCATATTGCCATAAGAATAGACAAATCAGTGAAATAGAATAGATCGATACATATATAGTCAATTTTTTACAAAAATGTAAGGTTATTTAATAGGAAAAGGATAGTCTTTACAATAAATAGTACTAAAACAGATATCCTTATGGGGAAAAAACTGAACCTTAGTCCTTACCTCATACTGTACACAATAATTAACTCAAAATAGATCTTAAACCTAAATGTAAAATCTAAAACCATAATAATTATAGAAGGAAATATAGGAAAAAAATATTTTGATTTTCTTAGACAAATTACTAAAAGTACTAGCCATTTTTAAAAATTGATAAATTGGACTTTATCAAAATTAAAAGCTTCCACTCTTTGGAAGATACCATTAAGAAAATGAAAACTGGAGGAAACAGAAAATGGCTGACCAGAGACACCAGCTGCCAGATCTTCTCAGAAAGAAGGAAAAGTTTTAGATGAAAAAGAAAAAACAAACAAACAATCATAGATTGGGTGTAATTCCAAGGGAAAAGTACCAGAAACTACAAGAGATTCCATGGGAAGAAGTTTCAGAGCAGAACAAGAAGGAGCAAGATATTGGCAGAGGACAACCTCCGAGAAGCTTGGAGTCCAGCAAAAGGGGTAGGTCGAGCAGTTTGTTTCTCCCTCCCTCATGTCTCTGGCAATCAGCAGGCTCCTGAGCTGTTGGAGAGCCTTTCTACCCTCACAAGCCCCAAAGCTGCTGCCACCAGTGAACTGGAAGCTTTTTGAGGACAAAGCACCAGCCTGCCAGTCCTCTTAGGGCATTTCTCATCACCACAGACCTGAGCGGAGACAGCAGGTACCATATTGGTTCTCTACCCACTATGCATCTTTGTCCTGCCCACAGGGCTTCAGCCCCTCAGTTTTTATCTTGCTCATTCCCACACAAACGTTTCCTAACTCCAGCCCAGACTGCGGGACCCACAGGGGCTAGTGGGTCCTGGAAGATCTGTGTGATTCCAGAGCCTGGACACTCTGGGTGGGCTGCCTTCCAGAGAGAGGGACAGAGATGACCAGAGTGTTAGCTTTCCTCCATCCAGACTCTTTTTCTTCCCTTCTCCTCCCTCCCAAATGAGATGACTGAGCCAGGGCTCTCAGGAGCTACTGCTTCCCCCTTGTTGGTGCATATACCACACCAGGCTTCCACAGATAGAGGGGCTCAAACCTTTCCTCTTAAAGACCTGAAAAGGATTAAGGGGTGCTCAGACTGTGAGCTCCTTGGTCACCAGCCCTCCCCAGTGCTGCTTGCCTGGCTGCTCCATCAGAGCAGGGCATATCCCAAAATGAAGGGACATCAAACCTGCATGAGCACCCCATAGGCAACTTGGGACCAGCATGCTTTTCCCTGGCATGGTCAGGTGTTGATCTTTGGGGACCCAGGGACAGGCCTGCAGGCTAGATCCCATACCCCCAGGACTGAATCATGCTGCTCGGAGGCACAGAGGGAGATTTGTGAACTAATCTCAGGAAACAAGGGATCTCACATGGACAGAACTGAAAAGAGAGTGCAGTGTGGGTCCCAACCACAGCACACTCGTGGAGCACCCCTCCTGCCATGGGCATGCTGTGCTCTCGGCCCAGGATGGCAAGCTCCCAGCCTGTAGTGCCATTGTGGGGGAGCTTACCTAGATGAGCTCCTGCCTGCTGACAGACGCCAGAGGGAGACGATTGAGCAGAGGAGTGGAGAGAAAAACAAAACCCACTCCTGACAGTCAGATGGTGAATCTCAGACAGCTCCTACTACACAGACAGACTTTCTGGCTGGTTGGGGCCACTTCAGCCCCTCCCTGGCTGCTTTCCCCAAAAGCTGGGAGCAGACCTTTGACCCTTGCTGAAATAGCTACCTTACCAGCTTTTGTGGAGCCTGAGGGCAATCTCACCCAATCCTGCCCCACCCAGCCTCACTCCCCAACCTGCCTCTGCTGTGGCAGAGAATAAGGACTCACCTGGAAGTGCCAGACCCCCACCATCTACCTGGGGCATTCAAATGCTTCTCCTAATGAGCTAGAGCTGGTCACAGGTCCCAAAAACAACACTGCAGCTTGTTCCTTCCAGCAAGCCCCACCTACTGAGAGGGAGGTCAATTTTCACAGACTTTTACAGCATTTACTGACTCAGTCATACAGAGTGTGGTTGATTCTTACCCACAAGCATCAACAACTGTCTCAGTGATTAAACTGGGTGTGCCAGTATAATTCACACTGTTAAGAAGACCATGGGGCTGGGGAAAAAGAAAGGATTTCAAAGACCTCCATCCTCCCTCATCAAAGAGACAAAGGGAATTTGCCCACACACATAGCCCACCACTGCTACAGCCTACAGATAACTAGCAACTTAGAAAACCACCACACTAAGGATATCTATAACCAAGGCATCCAATGAGAACCTAGATCGCCATCAAAGCACTCACAAGCAAAGCCAAAAGTTCTTATCCAACATATGCTGTAGACACACCCTTACAAGTGATGGGGAGTTGGGGAAACAAGCCCCATCTAAACAAAAGAAAGTCTAAAAATAAGAAGCGACAGCTGCCCTAAATGAGAAAGAATCAGTGAAAGAACTCCAGAAGTATGAAAAAACAGAGTGAAAGGACATGCCCAAAAGGGAACACCAGCTCTCCAGCAATGGATACCAATCAAAATGAATATCTTGAAATGACAGATAAAGAATTTGAAGTATAGATTATAAGGAAGCTCAATGAAATCCAAGAGAAAATGGAAAACCAACTCAAAGAAACCAGAGAAAAAAAATCAGGAAATGAATGAAAAATTCACTAAAAGGATTGACATATTTTAAAAAAATAGAATTTATGGAAATGGAAAATTCATTTAAGGAAATACAAAACAAAACACAGTGGAAAGTTTTAAGAATATGCTAGACCAGGCAGAAGAAATAAAGAATCTCAGAGCTTGAAGACAGCTCTTTCCAATTAAAACAATTAGTCAAAAATAAAGAACAGAGAATTAAGAGGAACGAACAAAGATTACAAGAAACATGGGATTATGCAAAATGGCCAAATATAAGAATCATAGGCATCCCTGAGGGTGAAGAAGAAAACACACAAGGGCTGGAAAACCTATTTGAGGAAATAATTGAGGAAAACTTACCTGGTCTTGCTAGAGATTTAGACATCCAGGTACAAGAAGCTCAACAAACCTAGGAGATTCATTGCAAAGAGGCAATCACCAAGACACATAGTCATCAGATTGGCCAAATTCAGCACGAAGGAGGAACTCCTGCAAGCCATGAGGTAACAACAGAAAGTAACTTACAAAGGAAAACCCATCAGCCATAGACTTCTCAACTGACACCTTACAAACCAAAAGGGATTGAGGCCTCATCTTCAGTCTTCTTAAGCAGAACAACTGCCAGCCTAGAATTTTGTATTCTGCAAAACTAAGTTTCATATATGAAGGAGAAATAAAGACTTTTCCAGACAAGTAAACACTGAAGGAATTCGTCAAGACCAGGCCTGCTCTACAGGAAATACTCAGAACCCCACTCAAAAGACAAGGGTGGCTGAAAGGGTGAAAAAATACAACCTAAGTATCTGCTGTCTCCAGGAAACACATCTAACCCACAAGGACTCATACAGATTCAAAGTGAAGGGATGGAAAAAGTATTCCATGCAAATGGTAACCAAAAGAAAGCAGGTGGAGCTATTCTTATATCAGATAAAACTGACTTTAAATCAACAATGGTAAAGAAAGACAAAGATGGTCATTATATAATGGTAAAGGGAGCAACTGAACAAGAAGACATAACAATCCTAAATATTTATGCACCTAACACAGGAGCACCCAGATTCATAAAGCAAAGAGATAAACAGCAGCATCATAATTGATGGGGACTTCAATATAAAGGATCAGTGAAACAAAAAGTTGGTTCATTGAAAAGATAAACAAAATTGATAGGCCTCTTGCTAGATTAACCATAAATAGAAGAAAAAGGACCCAGATAATCTCAATCAGAAAAGAAAAAGGAGATATGACAATTGATACCACAGAAGAACACTTCTAGATATCGGCTTAGGCAAAGAATTTATGAAGTAGATTGTCTTTGGGAATGGCAATGATGGAAACAACAAAAATGAATAAATGGGACTTGATTAAATTAAAAAGTCTCTGCACACTAAGGAAATAAATAACCAACAGAACAAATAGACAACCTACAGAATGGGAGAAAATATTCTCAAGCTATATATCCGATAAAGGGCTAATAACCAGAATCTACAAAGAACTCAAGCAAGAATCAAAAATCAGCAAGAAATAAACAAACAACCTCGTTAAAAAGTGGCAAAAAAACATGAACAGAAGCTTTTCAAAGGAAGATAGACAAATGGCCAATAAACATATGAAAAAGTGCTCAACATAACTAATCATCAGGGAAATGCAAATTAAAACTACAATGAGATATCTCCTTCCCCCAGTTAGAATGGCTTTTATTTAAAAAGTCCAATGACAATAGATACTAGCATGGATGCAGAGAGAAAGGAACGCTTACACAGCGTTGGTGGGACTGCAAATTAGTACAACCTCTATGGAAAACAGTATGGCGATTCCTCAAAGACCTAAAAGTTGACCTGCTACTCAATCCAGTAATCTCACTATTGGGTATTTACCTACAGAAAAAGAAGTCATTTTATCAAAAAGACACTTGCACTCAAATGTTTATTGCAGCACAATTCACAATTGCAAAGATGTGGAATCAACCCAAGTGTCCATCAATTCATGAGTGGATTAACAAAATGTAGTATATGTATACTATGGAATATCACTCAGCTATGAAGAAGGATGATTTAAAGCCTTTTGTAACAATGTGGGTGAAACTGGAGACCATTATCCTAAGTGAAGTATCTAAACAATGTAAAAGTAAATACCACGTACACTCACTATTAAATTAGAACTAACCAATGAGCACACATGTGCACAGAAGGAAGTAAAACTCAGTGGAAATCAAACGGGGGGGAGGGGGGGAGGGGATGGGCAAAAACCTACCTAATGGGTACAGTGAAGACTATCTGGGTGATGGGCACACTTATATAACCCTGACTGAAGCATGACAAAAGTGATCCATGTAACCAAAAACATTTGTACCCCTGTGATATTTTGAAATAATATTAAAAGATATTATCCCCCACAAAAAAGAATATGAAAGGCAAGCCACAGATAAGAAAATACTCACAATACATATATCTGACAAAGGACTTACAATTCTTCCAACTCAGAAAGAGACAACTCAAGAAAAATGGATAAAATATTTTAACAAACACTTCACAAAGAAGATACATTAATGCCCAATAAGTACCTGAAAATGTGCTTTAATCATTGTTGAAATACAAATTAAAACCAATGTTAATGGAAGAAAACAAACTCTGTAAAATAATTTAAGGAGGTTTTTTCTCAGCCAATATGAGTGCCCATAGCCTAGGGAGTTCCTGAGAAAGTGGTCCCTAGGTAGTTGGGTTACAGTTTGGTTTTATACATTTCAGGGACACAGGAATTATAAGTACGATCATAAATCAATACATTGAACATGTACATTGGTTCTGCCTGAAAAGTTGGTATATCTTGAAGTGGGAACTTACAAGTCATAGGTGGATTTATAAATTCTTTCATTGGCAATTATTGGTTAAGAGAGTTAAACTTTGTCTAAAAATCTGGAGTCACTAGGAAGGAATTCCTAAGTTAAGATAAGGGGGTCTGTTATCTATAAAAAGACCTATTTAACTAGATTTTAGGGATTTTAAGACATGACTTAATCCTTGTCTTGCATGGCCTTAGGTCTTGTTTATAAATTTGGTGTCTTATTGCCACAAAGATTCTGTTTTGTCAGTCTTGTGATCTCTGTTCTAACATTTGTTTGGTCAATTGTTGTGTCTAAACACCAAAAGGGAGAGGATATATAACAAGGCATGTCTGACCTTCCTTCCAATCATGGCCAGGAACTCACTTTTAAGGTTCCCTTGGCCAAGAGGGCTTTTATTCAGTCAGTGGGGATTTAGGATTTTATTTTTAGTTTACACTGAGATGAGACATTGCTACTCAGTAAAATGTCCAAAAAAAAAGGAAAAAGCCAAATAAATTATGCAACAATATGGATGAATTCTGAAATCATTATGCTGAGCAAAAGAAGCCAAACAAAAGATCATAATCACATACTGTATTATTCCATTCACATGAAAGTCTAGGAAAGGCAAATCTAATCAATACTTACAGGAAGGAAACCAATGGTTGCCTGAGGCTGGGGTGGGAAAGAATGCACTGAAAAGGGCCATGAGGAAACTTTTAGAAATGATGGCATATTCTACATCTTGATTGCTGTGATAGTTACACAGGTGTCATTTGTCAAAATTTGTTCAATGTACACTTAAAATGGGTATTTTTATTGTATGCAAATTTTGTATAAAAAGAAGTTAATTATTTTTTTAATAATAAAATTAACAATATTAGCACTACTGTTATCTAGCTCTTTCCCAAGGTTTTGCAGTACTATGAATTCCTCTGGTCAATCAGAGAATTAGGAAATGAGCGTGGGTTTTCTTGATCTGATTGGGCATCGCATTTGGAATTGACCTTTCTGTCCCCTGAAGTCTTACAGAACTGTTTTGCTCTTGGTGTGTAAGTGCTAGCTCCCCTATTTGGGCCTCCTCCAGGGTGGGGGCTTGACACAACTATCACAGTCCTTTGCTTAAAACTTCCCCCTCAGCTCATTTCATGAACGTAGTTATGCCGAGTGAATGCATTCCTGGAGAGCACCTGGGATGGGCTACTGAGGAAAGCACCAAGTTCCCTGTCAGCAGAGGTGTTAAAGAAAAGGCTGAACAGCCATATATTAAGGATGTTATAAAGTGATTCAAACATTAAAGCATGGCTGGACTAGAGAAGTTCTCTGCCAGCCCTGATTTGTGAGAAAAGAACACTTCCAAGGGTATGAGGCATTTCTCCACAGAAAGAAATGATCCTAAAAATTAGGAGGGATAGCAGCCATTCTGACAATCTACTGACCACAGGCAGAGTGGGATTCACCTCTAAAGCAGCAGGGTGGGCTGGATGTCAGTTTACAGGGATATGGGATTGAATTAGAAGCTAAGGAATGATATGATTTTGGAAATGTACAAGTCAGACATGAAATCAAATAGAAGGGATTTAAAAGAGCACAGGTGCATGTGAGAAGTTTCCTGGAAAGGAAAGGTGGGTGGTGGTGTAGGTACGGGCCACCTGAGGATGGCAGTTGCCCTCTCACTCCCCGCTCCTGTGGCCTTCATCCTTAACTGAGGGGATATGATTCAGCACAAGGTAAAAAGGTCTGCAGATCCTCTGACCAGACCCCTTTGCTTATAACCTTTAAGCCAAAGTTTACTCATCTGTAAAATGAGGATAATAATAATTATAAAATCATTGTGAGGCTTTGATAACATAATGCCTGTAAGTGTTTAGTACAGGCCATGGCTCATCGAAAGTACTTAGTAAATCCTGGGTATGATCATGGTTACGATTGTGTTACTTGTCTCATTAAACTATATGTCATTCATTCCATAGGCAAAAAGTAGGAATGCTATTTCTCAATCTCTGTACCATGCTCACAGTGAATCAGTGTATGCCATCTAGTAACATACCCATAGACAATCTCTACTGCATTAAAATCAGGAACTTAGGGAAAATGAGGATTATTCTTTTTAAGCTTCATCTGTGAACTCTCAAGTAGTTTTTAGATGTGCTCTTTTGTTTTGATTGGAAGTTCCATGAGAGCAGGCACCTGGTAAATTATGCCCACCACTGTTTCCCCAGAGCCTAGCAAAGTACTTGGCACTTAGTAGGAGTGCAAAAGATGTAAATTTAATGCATATGGTGCCCTTTCCAGAAGCCTTATGTGCAAGTAATGTTTGAAAGAATTGCTAATGGCTACCTTGCTATGTATGCAGCAATGAGTGAAAAGTTAATAGGTTGTAAATATAACAGTGATAATTTTGAGTAGTCATTTAACCTATTTACAGCAGCTAGAAGATTATTTCTCCACTGTATGAAATTAAGTAAGAAACAATTCATGCTTCATGTCCCATATCCTCCATCATGAAACCTTCTTACCAGTATAATTAGTTAGGGAAGGACCGTGCACTTTCCCTTCCACCTTTTATGCGCACTACCCGAAGGATGGACATATTTGAAACACAGACTTCGGTGGTGGGGGGGAACCAAGGGCAACACACGTAACCTAAACATATGTACACCCATAATTTGCTGAAATAAAAATAAATAAATAAATAAATAAATAAATAAAAGAATTCTAAAGGCTTTAGAGAAAAATTACTCAGGAGGTGAAACAGCAGGACTACTGGTGTTATTTATAAACTCTTCACTGAAAACTGTTTCAGGATCTGTAGCAGCAAATCTCAAGCGTTGTTTCCCTTGCCCTATAATCCTGGAGTTTGAATATAAATGACAGAACAGCTAATGACATGTTACCCCACAAAATAGCATTACCTTCTTTTGTCATCAGCAACGTTTTTTTTTTTTTTTTTCAAAAAACACATAGAAATGTATAAATTGCAGTTAATTTCACCATAGAAGCATTTAATCAAATATACTATAATTATATTTTGGTTGGCTGCTAAGAATAATCACTTTTTTTCATTACAAGGATCATCCTAAAAACTACATTGATGAGGGTCAACCATAAAGAGCACTGGGAATTTAGCTACATTTAATGTTAAATTTGCCTCTTGGCCTTGTAGATTCCCTATAAATCGACTGCTGTGGGCCAGGGTCTTTCCATGGGCATTGGCATTTAATGGATTTTCCTTGAACCAAAGTTTTACTTTAAGTGAAATGTATTTGCATTAAAAGCATATTTATTTCCCAGGATTCTTCTTACACATTTGCTTTCCTTTGTTTTAGAGTTTGCAAAGCTTTTCATGTTTAGCTAATTCATTCCCTCACTGTATAATAATTTTTAGTAAGTTATATTGTAGAAGGTTTGGTGTAAAAAAAAAAAAATGTGCATCCTTCTATCAGTCAAAGGGGCCCTTACCTGCCAAATAGGAAACTGCCAGGTGACCAAGAAGGAAAAACCAAAGCCTGTTTACATAAGTAAAATGAAAACATATTAGAATACTGAGCTAACATTCACCTAATTTTTCACTATTGTCGACATTTAACTTTGTTCCATCTTCAAGGATTATGGTTTGAAGCAAGGATTATTCACCATGTTTCAGTCCTTGTAGTTGTTTCCTTGGGACCTGATTTTGGGGGAAACCTCACTAATATGTAGCATTAGCCACGTCGTTTGTCACCTTTAACCAACTGCTTTACACAAAAGCATAAACACACTTATTTTGGATAAATCCATGTTCTGACACGTAAGCAAATATGGAAACTAGAAAGGAATCTAGAGTCCCTCACACCTGGATCAATTTTCTTCATTGGCCTCTAAAGCATTCACATGACACCATCCTCACTTTTTTGATACATATGATTCATTAGAAATTAGACTTTTATTCTATTTTAATGCACATTTTCAGATAGAATTAGTTTTTAGTTGTAAAACTTTCTTATATGTTTCTCTCTTATTATCCATGGTATAGCTTCTTGTGTGACCTTGACACCATGGTATCCAGAAATGAAAAAAAGTCCATTTCAGTTCAGACTCTTGGTCCATCCAGCCTGTAATTCTACTTCTGACAATGGGCATTTTGTGGTGGGCTATGCTACTTACTTTGACAACAAAAGTAAAATTTTCTAGAAGGTAAAATCATGACTCTCATGCAAATATAAAAGGAACACATGTCAAAGATTTTACTCAATTCATTAATTAACCAGGGAATCAATAAGATATTAATACCAATTCAAAGAGCATTTGAGACACTAAGTCTATGCAATTTAATAAAGAAATATTAGGATAAAATTGCCAGGTTAGATAAAAACTAGTTAATAGTCTTAGAGGCCAATAAACTATAACCTTTGGGATTATTTGTTCATTATTTTCATCTCTTCTAGACATCTATAAGTTAACATGCAACTTCACTAAATCTGGGAATTTTAATCAATAGTAAGCAGTGAGTCAAAATAAGCACATTCTCCTAAATAATCTTTGGGTGGACTTGGCCCTGAATGACATTGAAAGAATTTACTGCCTACCTTTTTGCCTTATTTTCAACTCGTGAATAATTTTTATAATGGTGGTAAAAGGTATATGAGTAATACATAATAGAATGTTTGGTCTCAGCTTATATATGTAAATGATTTTGGTAAGGAGCACTGACTTGTCATTCCCCAAGACAGAAGCCAAGAGTAGAGTCCCCAGAAAAGTGGGATTTGCTTACCATAAGTTGCTATAGAGAGGGAGGAGGAAGTCAATATTTATCTCTGCTTTTGTCCACTAGACATTTAAGAATTCATCCATTTATCCATTCAGTGATTTGAGATATCTGTTAAGCATCTACTATATGCCAGGAATTGAGGATTGAGGCGAACAAGACAAAGTCCCTGCTCTTAAGGAGCTTACATCCTAGTGGAACAAATAGGCAATAATGAAGCCATTACAAGAATAATACAATTTTGGGTAGTAGAGAGTGCTATAAAAAAGAAAAAAGAAGAAGTGGGGTAAGGGAGAGCCTGTGTGACCAGTCAGAGTGATGGGCTTTAGATAGAACAGAATGGTTGGGAAATCTCGGGAGGACTGGCGGGCCCGCAGAGTGTCAGTTAGGGCTCCGTCATTCATCTTCTAATCTGTCCTGGACTGCCTGGGCCCACTGTCTGAAGTAATTCTAGTCTTACTGTGTCACGGTCCAGGATACTTCCAACCAGAACTTCCATCCCCTTGTGATGAGGTAGCAGTGGGGGTGACCAGAGCAGCAAATGCAGCAAATCACACAAATAGTTTCCCCTGGGGGAAAAGTAGATTTCCTGGGGGAGGGCAGTGGGAAAAGATACACAGCATGGATTTTAGGTCAGGGACACCTGGGTTTCAATCCTGTCTCTACCACTTACTGCTCTATGACTTTAGACAAGTTACTTAAATCTGTTTTCCATCTGTTAATGACACGTGAAGATCCTTCCCTCATGGGGTCAATTAAATGAAATAATCTTCAAAAAGCCCTAGATCCACAGGAAACACTCAACAAACAGTAGCTATTATTATTATCCTCCTAGATAGTCTGTAGTACCATATTCATGTAGTACTGATTTACTAGTCTTAGTGATTGCTGCCGTATATTTTTCAACTTTATGAAAAGATGACTCATTATGACACAGTTTAGGTGCCCTGCCACCTGGAGGTCTACCACGTGTGTTGGTGTTGACCTAGCTCTGTGGTCAAAATTACCTCAATGGCAATCTAAGTTTTCCAAAGAGATAGAAGATGCAGGGGCTTAGAGGCACACCTGAAACCTTTTAGCACAAGCTTGGAGATTCTTGGGTAGATTTAGAGTTTAGAAACTAAAATTATAATGCATTTCATGGAGTTTTGATCAGGGATTTTTTTAAATTTCCTTTTTTTTCCTGTCCTGTCATTTGTTTCCTTTTCCTACCCCCGCCCACCCTTATGAGATGGTTTCTCTTCTGGGGAGCTATGGGTCAGGAAGCTATTAATTAACTGCTTCTGACTCCAATTTTCAATAAGATTTGATATAGTAGGGATTAAACTGCCCCCTTGAAAAGAGAGATTAAATGTCTGCAAATCGCATGAATTGATTTTCTAAGTGTTTTGGTAATAATGGTTTTTCATATGATAATATTGCTGAAAAATAATAATTTTAATTAAATTTTAAATGTATTTTTAGCAGCTTAACAATTCTGGGGGAGACTAAGTTTTCTTTCAGGAAATATGTTAAGACCATAACATTCTTCTCTAACCCTGTAACTATTATGATCAGGGAAATATCTGTAATAGATTCCATTGCAATTAAATTGCATACCCCAGACCAGACTGTTCAAGATGTGTCTATAAAGGAGAAATGGATTTTCCTCAGCTGCTTGCCTGTGAGTGCATTCTTCATGCAACATTGCAGCAGCCAGCGTAGGCACTAAAATAACAGACTTGAATTTAAACTTTCAAAGCTTTCGAATGTCTTTCAAAAACCTCTCATAACACAAATTGCTTAGTTTTTGTACATGAAACCCCATTGATTACATATGAATGAGAGTCAGCACACAATAAAAGGGGCTAGGAGAATCTTTGTGTACAGGCTCACCCATCTCTTCAGGAATTAGCAGGTATTCAGTCTTGTCCCAATATCCTGCACCGACCACAGTCATTACTGAGATCTCCCCGTGAAGACTGAAATCTGCTGTGAACAGTATGAGGCAGCTTGGGTATTTCTTACAATATTAATTGGATAGTCTTCACCCAGTCACATAGCTGGGAAATATTTTTTGTGAGATGAGTGTTTACAAAAAAGATTCATAGAGAGAGAGGAATCAGCAACAAGGTGGGGAGGAGGAGGAGAAATAATCCAAACCAGGATCAAGGCAGAGTCGTATATTAATAGAATACACCTCACAGTTCAACTTTTCCATCTTTAAGAACAATCATCAGAACTTTGATTTTTTAAATTAGCATTGTAAATCCTCCAAGTTGTAATTAATTGATCATGATGTCATCGATATATAATATATTGGGTCATCCTTGTGGATGTATCAGCTATAATAAACTAGTTGAGTACCTACTAATAAACTAGTTGAGTACCTACTAATCCTCACAAGCAATTTGGAAGTGGAGTATCATTAGTCCTATTTTATGACTGAGGAAACAAGAGTTGACTATCCTTACGTGATTCTTCCAAAGTCACCCAGTTTTTAGGCAGAAGAGTTTGAATTTGAATCCAGCCCTATCTGCCTCTAAACCCCATATTCTCTCAGCTGTGTCTTTCTGTCTAGGTCCAACTTCTCCTTGGCTGACATGCTGAAGGATATGTCTTTCTATCCTTAAATTCCAAACCTCCCTTGGAAATAATTTCCTAACCGTGAACTGCCCTAATAATGCTGTAGTTTGTTTCTAGGGCAGAATATTGGCCTTCAGAGCAGGTTTCTTCTACCGGCTTTCTATTTCTAAAAAGCATTTCATGATTCCCTCTTCGGAGCTCATATACCTGTCAAAAGATATTATGCAATTTATCCCTGGGGATAGTTAACATTCCCCCCACTCTGCGTGTCAGGAGCTCTCAGAAATTGAAATGCAGGATCTCCCTCAGTGCTGGTCTTTTATAACAGATCAGTAGCTGTCACTGATAAAATGTCTCCTTGGAATTGCAGACAGAGCTATAGGGCAGCCAGCAGGCAGGCCCACCCTGGTATCTCCTGTGGTTATCAGCATTCTCACTGGTGACATAGGAGTTTCCGGAGTCATTTTAGTTTTGTAGAATGTTCATGGGAACTTAGATAATATATGAGGAAATGCCTTCCTTAAGTCACTAGTTCTAAAGGAAGGCAGCCAAAATCTTTCAGTCTGAGACAGAAATGGAATTTCGGAGGCCTGAAGAGGGCATGCACAAATATTTCTTGCCTCTATTTTTTCAGTATGGAATTTGGAGCTTTTTCCCGTCAGCCACCATGCAGCATCTTTAAGAAGCTCTGGCAACAGAGTGACACTCTGTCTCAAAAAAAAAAGAAGCTCTGCATGGGAGGAAAACAGCCCTGAGTGAGGCGTACTCTGTCTGCTGGAATTAAATGTCCCTTCTTGTTTCCTGACATCCACGATTCTAATGCATCCTCCAACTACCTTAGTGACTACTATTCTTTGAACTTCTTGACTCTGTCCTTAAGTTGTGCATGAATTTGACATTCACCTGATGCTCTTTGGAGTCCAGAGAGCACGTACTCCCCACTAGTTTCAACTAATTCTAAAAATGTCGCAGTTTCTGTTAAAATGCTTCCAGCTACTACCAGAGTAAACGCACAGATTTGTCTCTCCTGGGTATGCCGTGAGCTCATGGCATAAAGAATCTTCTAGTTTTAAAATGGACTTCTGACCTTTCCACTGAGAAGTGTTGTTATCTTTATCTACATGCCTTCCAGAGAATTCCAGCAGATGAGATGTCATCATCTGGCCCTGGGCTCTGTCATCTCTCCCCCAGACTATACACCTTTTCCGCACCTGTCTCCGCATCTCCGTGGTTATTCATCCAACTCCTTCACCATATTTTTCTGGAGCATCTCCCTAAGGTACAGCTCCAGTCACTTCCTGTCCACTGCCCACCCACAGCTTCACATTTATAAACTGCATTCAGTTCATTTTCAGCCTTACATATAGGACCTTCCACAATTGGTTGCCAACTGTATCTGCCAATAATTAGCCCCAGTTACCCCCACATCAACCCAACTGAAATGCTCACATATTCTTTCCACTTGGAGTACCTGTGGCCATTTCTTCTGTTGACATCCTAAGTACTGCAACCCAGAGCAAGGGGCTTGGAGGGATAAGCAGGGGGAAACCTTGGTACGAAGTTTTTGAAATTTGAGTTGGGCTTGGAGAAAATCTAGATGGCATCCTAAGGCATCAAGAGGGCTCAAAAACAGTGACAGTGTCCAATCCACAGGACTGGAAGTGGAGGATTGGGAGAAAGCTCTGGCAATGTTGTTACCAGAAACACATAGAAACATCCCTCTCCTTCCCAAAAATAATTATTGGATAAAATAATAATTGTCTTTTTATAAAGACATGGTTTAGCATGAGGCAACATAAGGGAATTCCTCAGAGGTGAGAAGTAAGAGTCAGAGTCTATAGAGGTAGGAACACTCTGGAGCCTGGCACTTGTCTGCTTAACCCTATTTGCCTAGAGAGTGGGTTTGAATAAGCAGCAAGTGCATCTAGGACAGGTATAAAACTTGGGACTCCTAGTGTCCTTATATAAGATACTTATTAACTTTAGACTTATTGAGATAAGTATGTGACCTATAATTTCCAAGGTCTTCACTGGCAGAACTGAAATAAAGTGTATAAATTCCAAACTAGTAGAGTTAGGGAAAAAAAGGAATGAGAGGAAGGAAAAAAAATCAACCCAAAGAAGGCAAGAAAGAAAGGGGAAAAAGAAACCTAGAAAACACAATGAATAAATAGAAAGCAAAAACTAAGATGGTATAAATGAATCCAATTTAATAATAATCAGCAATCCCATTACTGAACATCTACCCAAAAGAACAAAAGACATTGTTTAAAAAAGACACTTGCACTCGAATGTTTATAGTAGCACAATTCACAATTGCAAAGATGTGGAAACAACCCAAGTGCTCATCAATACATGAGTGGATTAATAAAATGTGGTATATGTTTACCATGGAATACTATTAAGCT
>NW_012144966.1:6349232-6361385 GCF_000956105.1 Propithecus coquereli | reverse complement strand
ATAAACCCACAGAAAGATGGAGGAGAAAAATAATAAATATAAGAGCAGAAATCAATGAAAGAATACTATATAATAGAAAATATCCAAAAAAAACAAAAATTGTCCTCTTTTTTTCTTCAAAAGACTAATAAAATTGACAAACTGCCAGCAAGATCAATGAATAAAATAAAAGACACCAATAACCAACATCGGAAATGAAAAGATGCTGCAGACATCAATAAAGATTAAAAACAAGATATTATTGACAACTTTATGACAATTATTTTGAATATTTAGGCAAAACTCATAAATTCCTAGAGAAATGTAACTTCCATAATTAGTTAAAAAATGAATACAAAACCTTAATAACCCCATAACCATGAAAGAAATTAAATCATTAGTTAAAATTGTTACTATAAAGCATTAGACTTAGATGGTTTTGTAGAAAGTTTTACAAAATAATCAGGAAATAAATAATTCTAATCTTACACAACCTATTTCAGAATGTAAAAAAAAGAGGGAACACCATTTTATGAATCAGGTATATCCTTGACATTAAGACCCAGAAAATGTGAATTTTTTAATTGTAAATTTACAATAGCAACAAAAAATATAAGCCATCAAGGAAAGAAAACTAACTAAAAGTATGGAAAACTGTATTACAAAATTTTAAAGACATTGTGGAAGACTTAAATAGAAACATATAACAATATACCATTTTTATGGATAAGAACACAATATCCCAATAAAAATATGTTATATTCCCCCCCAATTTGATGTATAGATTAACACAATTCTGATCAAAATCCAAAAATATTTTTGGAGAATTTTAAAGTGATTCTAACATTTTTCTGAAAGAGCAAATGGTTCAAAATAGTCAAGATACTCTCAAAGGAGAAGGAAGAGAAGGTGAGGGAACTTACTTACCCTGCAAGATATCAAGGATTAGAAAGTAATAGCAAGTAAGACAGTATGGTGTTGCCACAGGGATAGACAAATAGACACTGAAAAGAATAAGAAAGCCCCAAAACAAACCTTCACATGAAAGAAAACTTGATATATGGCAAAATTGATACTGCAGATCAGTGGGAAAAGAGGATATACTAGTCAATAAATGTTTCTGGACAATTGAAAAATAAAAATAGAATCCTACCTCACACCCTACACAAAAATCAGTTCCTATTCCAGATAGATGGAGAATGCAAAAATGAAAAGCAAATCTTTAAAAATTTTAGAATATAACATTAGAGAATATCTTTTTGATATTAGGGTAGAGAAGGATTTCTTAAGATATAAAAAGTACAAATCTTAAAGGAAAAGATTTATAAATCCAACTACATTAAAAGTAAGAACAATATGTCAAGAACTCCTACAAATCAATTTAAAAAAACAAACATATCAACTGAAAAATGGGCAAAAGGTATGAACAGCAATTCCACAAAAGAGAAAATGTAAATGACAAAAAAAAGTGTAAAAACATGCTCAATCTCACAGATACTTTTACAAATGATAATGAGATAACATTTCACACTCACCGAATTAGCAAAAATGCAGTTTGACAATACCAAGTGCTGGAGACTGTGCGAAGCAAGAGAACAATTCATATACTAACTGTGTAAGTGTAAATTAAAAAGGAAAACATTTTGGAATTGCATGGTAAAATTAAACACACACATACTCTACCGGCCAGCAATCCATGTTAACATTTAGAGCCTAGAGAATGTGGATAGTAGCATATAATGACAGAAAACTGGAAACCACCTAAATGGACATTGTCAGGAAAATGGATAAATAAATACAATGAGATAATGTACAGCAATAAAAACTGAAAATACTACAGCTATACACGATAACAGATAAGTCTTACATATGTTTGAATGGAAAAAACTAGTTACAGAAATACAAGGGCTGTCTGGAAAGTATCCAGCCATTGTTAAGTTAATATAATGACAGTATATTACACGGCTGGATACTTTCTGGACAGCCCTTGTATAACTGGAGGATATGGTTCAAAAGCAGCCAATATTAAACTGTATATATAGTTATATATATAATTACGTACATATATGTGGTAAACTATAAAGTGATAAAACTATTTTAAAAAAGCAAGGAATGACTCACAAGTAGGACAGGAGGATATGGTCTACCATTGGGGGGAGTCATAATATGGGTTTCAGAGGAACTGGCAATAGGTTTCTTGCATTGAATTATGGACATATGTGTATGTTATATTGTCACCTTTTGTAATAGACATTTATGTTCTCTACAATTTTATGTTTGTATGGTGTATTTTGCAATAAAATAATTAACCAACTAATCAATCAAGCTTGCTAGAGGTTAAAGAACTGCAGCTAGAAGCCACAAGATGGGCCTAGTACGTTTTCAAGGATAAATAAGAGACAGTGAAATTTCCATGAGGCTCTGATTCATGGCTGAAACTAGTGAAAAGCTTCACTCTTGAATGAGAAGAAAGTTTTAAGTGGGGCAGAGACTTCTGCTAGTGCCCTTGGAGGTTGCTGGGGAGTTTGTGACTTGTGATTGCAATAAGTAAATGAATGATTTGAGAAGGGAAACTTGAACAAAGGAGTACTGACTTGCTTTTGTATCAGGAAGGTACATAATTTGTAGTCATGTAGGTACAAAAATGATACTGTCCTTTTTATAAATATGAGGACATTTGTATCTGTTACTTATACAAATAAAAGTTTATTTTTCCTCTCAGAGCAGGAAGTCCAGAAATAGGCAGTGCAGAGCTTGTTCAGTGGGTTAGCAATATTTTCTAAATCCAGGCTCCTTCTGTCTTTCCACTCTGCCATTTTTAGTGTGTGGGCTTTTTGCCCCATGCAGCTGCAAACTTCTCATCTACAATTAATGTAGGATTAGGCACACATTCCTGACTCTTTGTCAGCAAAGTAAAAGCTTTCCTAGAACTCTACTATAGCCTGCCACTCATACCCTGATCGTCAGGATGGTGTCACATGGCCATTTCTTGCTGCAAGAGAGCCTGGGAAAATATGATTTTGCTGTTGCAGCCTCTATAATAGGAGCCTGCAAAAGTGAAGGGCGAGAGGTAGCTAGCAGTGTCTGTCAAAGTACTCCACTAAGACTTCTCCCTTTTTTTCTCCCCAGGAGCCAGTCTGCTTGATAACTTGAATAAATACTTCTTCTTCCATCACTCCCATGGAGACACCATGACTGTCATGGATCCAAAGCAGATGAATGTTGCTGCTGCCGTTTGGGCTGTTGTCTCTTACGTCGTTGCAGACATGGAAGAAATGCTGCCTAGGTGCTAGAAAGAGCAATGAAATCTTGGGTCTGCAGCCTTGGGAAAAGCCTCTTCAAGTAATAATGTCATCTATTCATCTTCAAAGCACAACACTTTTTGTTCCTATAAGCAATGATCCCCCCACCACATAGAATCAACATATAGTAGGGATCACGATGGGGGGATTTCTTTATACTACCTTTTAAAAATATTGTTTCTACTTTGAAAATATGCACTAAATAAATCTTTGGAAGATCTCTGGTTTCATGTGTTCATTTATGGTCATTAAATATAGCAATATCAATTATTGTGGTTTATGTTATTTGCTGAAGGAGTAGAGGAATTACTCAATTGTAGTATGAACTTAATTGAATATATGAAGGCATGTGGCTTTCTAATTTGTACATTTTTATGCCATGTGAATTCTTTAAATGAGATATGGGAGTTCTAAATTAACAGGGAAAAAAGATGTCCCCATTTGGGAAAAAAATCAAGTATGTATAATTCAATTGCCTTATTAAATATGAGTACTAATATCTGTCACTATATAAATAATGCTATTTTACATTTATGTTTTGTGTATTTTACACAACATTTCCATGAAGTTGGGGCTTATTCACAATTTGCTGATAAAAAGGTTGAAGCTCAGAGAGGCTAAATAATATTTGCAGGGTCCTACAGAGCAAAAATATTGATCCCCATTCATTCTGGTGACAATCTCTACTATTCTTCCTCACATAATGTCCAATATTCAATAAAAAATAATAAGACACACTAAAAAAAGAAAGAAAATAAATAAACTCATTGTCAAGAGACAAAGCAATTAAGAGAACCAGACTAAGAGATAACTCAGAAGTTGGAACTATCAGAGAGGAAGCTTAATATTACCATGATTAATAATATGTTAAAGATCTAGTAGGAAAGATGGACTACCCATACAAACAGATGGAGAATTTTAGAAGAGAGATGGAAACTATAAAACAGAGTCAAATGCAAATGTTAAAATAAAAAAATACAATATCAGAGATAAAAAATTTCTCTTTTGGATTAACTAGTAGGTTGGACAAGGCCAAGGAAAGAATCAGTGGACTTAAATATAGGTCAATAAAAATTATCCAAACTGAAACACTAAGAGAAGAAACAATGAAGGGGAAAAAAATGCCAAGATGTATCATCCAAGAAGTATGATATAACATCAAGCGGTCTAATATACATGTAATTGAATTTCCAGGAGGAGAAGACAAAGTATCAGTTTTTTTTAATGGTAATAATTAAAAGGATTGAAGGACAGAGTAGCATCTTTGATACCTGGCAAGATGGCAGACCAGTATTGTGACTGGCCCTTATACTGAAAACAACTAAAAATGCTATTTAACATTTGAAACACCTTATTAAATATATGAATGTACTGGTTAAAAAGTAAAGAGTATTAGACGAAAGACAGAATAAAGGCATGTATCAAGAGAGATACATATTATAGAATATTAAACAAGCTTTCTCTTTGAGAAAATTCAACAAGCTTTCTCTTTGAGAAAATTCAGAGAATGTTGAAAATATTCGCTGGGTTAGTTTTGCAAACTTTTGGGGCTCAGGGAACTGTAGACAAATCCCAGATTCTGCCACATTAAGGATCCTAGAGAATCCCAACAAGAATGAGACCCCTAAAAATTATACCTTAATACAATGGTGAACTAAAAATAACTGAGGACTGCAAGAAAAGTTACCATGATTGAATAACTGCTGAATAGAGGGTCCAAAGAAACTTTCACAGATAAAGTTATAAAAAATATGAACTCACAGCCCAAAGTGGGGTGTGGGGAAGGAACCACAGCATTCTGAGCAAGAGCAAACCAAAAAAGACAACAAAAGAGTTAACCCACAGTGTCCTCTGATATTGGAATCTTTAGGTTGAGAATTTTTTAAACTATGTCCATTATGTTTAAAGAAGTAAAAGAAGTGATTGAAAATAGAATAGAGAGCAAAGTACTATAAAAAAAAATGACCAAGCATATTGTTGAAAGAACCAAATAGAACTCCTAAAAATATAAACTTTAATAAGTGAAATTTAAAAATTAAGGGACCAATTTAATCAATTTAATAAGCAAATTCCTGAATTAAAAGACAATAGTGAAGAAATTCATGAGAATTCAGCATAGAAAGCCAAAGATATGGAAAATATGAGTGAGAGGTTAAGAAATATGAAGGATAGAGCTATATTGTCTAACATATGTTTAATCAGGATCTCAGACAAATGAGACAAAGAATTATATGAAGAAATATTAAATGAAACTTTTTCAGAAATAGTGATACACACCAATCCACAGAATGAAGAAATCCAATGAATCCCAAACAGAATAAATGAAAAGACATAGAGAATCTACTGACCAAAAAAGACAAAGAGAAGATATTTGAAGTAAGAGAGCAGAGATGGATTATCTTAAAATGAACAACAATTAGACTTTTAGCTAACTTTCCAATAGCAACAGTGCAAGCCAGAAGACAGTGAAATAATAATCTTCAACATGCTGAGAGACAATAGTTATCAACCTAAAAATTCTGTGCTCAGGAAAAATACCTTTCAAAAACAAGGACATTTTCAGATAAAAAGTGAGAGAGTTTACTACCAGCAGATCTTCACTAAAGGAAATTAGAAAAAGTATACTCCAGGCAAAATTAAATGATCCTAGAGTGAACACTATCATACAAGAAGTGAAGAGACTGGCTCAGGCCAAGATCTATGTGTGATCTTTCAGGCCTGACTGTAAGCGGTGACAGGGGCTTTGCCTGGCAGGCCTGGTGGGAGAACTCTGCCACACCAGATTTAGTATACAGCCAAGGATCTTAGTTTTCCAGAGGGCAGTCAAGGACTGAGGCCCTCTAGGGCACCCAGCCATTCCTCCCCCAAACACCTCCATTCAAGGCCTCCTTATCTTATGAGCAAGACACTCTCATCCACTCTGAGTGAGTGCTTTTCCACTTCTAGCCCTTCCCCCTCCCCCTCTCCTCAGTCCCCCATAAATGTCAGAAATCACATTCAGGGCTCTTTGGCCCTGAGATGATTTCTCCTATCTGGGATGATTCATCTGTCCCTTGCCTAGTGCTATTCTCTGGGGAAAAAATGGAACATTAGGGAACTGGTGCCTATTCTTGACTGTTGCTTACACTATCTCTGTAAGTGATTAAGGCTGCTTACTTTCATTTTGGCTCAGTGTCCTAATTGACCACCTAAACCTGGCAGCTGGTCAGAAATTAAGAGCAAAGAAAGTGGTAATCCTTTTAAACAAACATGGAATAAAGAAAATAATAATAATAATAATACAGTATTTGAAAAGAACACAAGACAGAAAGAAGATGCTTGACTGGAACAGCATATTAATATTAGGTCATTAAATATGAAATGTCTGATTTCAAATCAAAAGTTTAGTTTATTATATCTCAAATAAGAAGCAATATAATTAATCAAAGTATGTGCCCAAACTATCGACACAGTTTTGCCATCTTAAGGGTAGCCTGTTTATGCCAGCAGCAAAGAAGCCTGGAGAACGAGTGGCGATGAAATCACAAAAGGTGTTTTCCACAGCTTGTTAAGAATTGAATATTTTTCCTTGCAAGAAGTGGTCCAAAGGTTGAAAGAAGTAGTAGTCAGCTGATGTAAAGTCTGGTGAATATGGTGGATGACAGAGTTTTCAAGTCCAGCCTCTGTAGTTTGAGCAGCATTGTTTTTTGTGACATACGGTCTTGCAAGAGGATTGCCCTCTATTGATCAATCTCAGCTGCTTGATCACAAGCACCCTCATCATTTCATCCAACTGGTTGCAGTAGCCATCCATTGTAATTGATTGACCAGATTTCATGACGCTGGAGTGGATAATATCAGCGCCGGACCACCAAAGAGACACCATTGGCATTTTTTGATGAATATTTGGTTTTGGACTGTGTTTTGGAACTTCATCTCTATCAAGCCATTGTGCTGAATGCTTGCAATTGTCAAAAAGAATCTATTTTTCATCCCACATAATAATATGGTGTAGAAATGGTTCGCCTTTATATCATGACAGCAAAGAAAGGCAAGCTTCGAGATGATTTCTCTTCTCACACTTGTTTAATTCATGCAGTATCCATCTATCCAGCTTTTTTACCTTGCCCATTTGTTTCAAATGGTCCAATATTGTTGGAATAGTAACATTAAACCTTGCTCTGATTTACACATAGGTTGAGATGAATTCACTTCCACTACAGCTTTCAGCTCATCATTATCCACCTTGGTCTCAGGTCACCCACATGGCTCACTTTCAAAATTAAAATCACCAGAATGGAACTTCTCAAATAATCAACCTACTGTGCGTACATTAGCCACATCCTTCCCAAACACTTTGATGGTATTTCGAGCTGTCTGCACTGCATTGGTTCCATGATGGAACTCATATTCAAAAATAACATGAACTTTTGACTTATCCATGGTTTCACAAAAATTGCTCTAAAAAAAATGTGAAAGGTAATCATAAGCCAAAACATGTGTTGGAAAGACTGAGGATGTACCTTCATAATAGGGAAAAAAAAGTGTCAAAGTGAAATGTGAAAAAAAAGTGTCAAAAAAAAAAAAGAAATGTCAAAGTGAAATGTCAGAGATAGCAACTGTCAAACTTAGTACTTAAGGAAATTGGCTATCTCATACTTAATGACCTAATACAAAAGGAAGTTACTGGAATTAGTGTTCTAAGGTCCTTGTGTTGATCTAGAAGAGACTAATGACATTGTCTACCTTTAGGCTTTGCTAAGTTAAACATGAAAGTTAAATTTTCTAAGGAAATCACAAAATAGAGATAGAGTGCCTAATAACAAAACAATCCCCCCTCCCATGGAATGAGAAAAAGATCAACACATTTGACATCATATTCAATGACTACAATGCCACTAATCAACTAAAAAAAAAATCCTAAGTTTGGAGAATATGAAATGACTTAATGAAATAAATAAATGACTACTAATTAACTTGTGAGTTACAGAAAGAATTATAATTGACATTAAAATGTATTTACAATCTGAATAATAGCACACACACACACACAAACATGCAAATCAAAACTTCTGGAATGCAGGTAAGTAGTTTCTTAGAGGCAAAGTTACAGTTCTAAACACCATAAACAAAAAGCAAAAAAAAAATAAAAACCTAATCCAATCTAAGAAGAAAAAAGAATAGCAGAATAAAGCTGAAGAATTAGGAAATAATAAATATTAGTAGAAATCAGTGAAACAGACAACAAGCATTCAATAGAAAAAATCAAAACAGCCAAAAGTTGGTTCTTTGAAAATACTAAAAATTACTTATGAAAAGCTTTGTACAAGCCTTGTACAAGATGGTATCTTCCAACTCAATTCAAAAGGCAGTCGGTCGATCACTCTCAGGTTCATGCTGGATTGAGCAATGCAGCATATCCTGATTCTTTAACCAAGCTCAATGAGGTGAAGCTACAGCTGCATTTGGTCTAACACTAATCTTGCCCCACTACTAAAGCTCAACACTTCTGAGTACTCTACTTGATGCCTCCTGAAGGATGAGGGTTTCCTCTCTGACTGGGAACAGGAGCCATTTCTGTCTTGTGTGAATTCCTAGTATTGTTTCCTACACTCCTTGCAGCTGGGCCTTCCCCAGCCTCTGATAATTTTCTCAGACGCATGCCCTGGTCAGTACTCAGCAGACAATGTGGGGGTGGGGTGCAGAACTCTGGCATTCTCCCTCCGCAGCACTCCTTCCTGAGACCATGTCCTGTGAATTTCAGCTGCCTCCGTCCCCCTAGGTCTTCAGATTCCTCTCTTCAACTCAGGATGGTTGCGGGACTCTGCCTGAGTTTCCCCTCCCTGCACTGCGATTGGCGACTCTAATGAAGAAGTAAGCCAGGGCCACCACAGGGCTCACCTCATTCGTCTTCTGTCTCGGGCATCGTTGAGCTTCATTTCCTGACATCTGGTGTCTTGAAAACTGTTGTGTATATTTTATTTGGATTTTTAGTTGTTTCGTGCATAAAGGTATGTCTGGTACCTTTTACTCCTGCTTGGTTGGAAGTGGGTACCAGATCACCAATTTTTGTGTAATGTATATACCCATATTCCTTTGAAATTTTATGCATCTTGATTCATTCTTTTTTCACAACTTGATTCCAATCTGGGAATGGAGAGTTCCAGAGATTTTACGAACTGTCCAAAGACTGCACTAAAATTCATGGTCTCTATGAATTATCAGAGTCCAAGGATAATCTGTGGTTTATCTGGTAGTAATTCTTGGATTTCCAGGGCTATTTTCCAGAAAGGATATATCCAGTTTTATATTTAGCTTTAAAAACTCATGGGCCATCTGGCGGTTCTTTTTTGCATCCTAAAATGGGTGTTTATGTCCTACTGGACAAAGTTTCTTCCGTTTGCTTCAGGAACAGCAGAGAGGAGCTTGTCATAGGAACACTGTCACACTTGTGAGCTCTGTCTTTCTTTGACTTGGGGCTCCTGTGCTTTCTGCTCGTCAGTCCTGAGCAACATCTTAGATTATTCCTGCAGATGGTGGAACCCCAGGTAAGTTCCATTTTGTATTCTTCACTCACTCCAGAATTTTAAGCTTCAGGGCAACTTTGAAAGAGAAAAACTCATAAAGCTGTATTGGAATGTCAAATTCGACCAACTGGCAAAATTGTCATTTCCTCCCCAACAAACTGCCTCCTAAGTCACTGCACCCACCTAGCCCCTCCAGGAAGCTAGACCCCTTCTCTACCTTCACCCTCCCCACAGTGTTTGGGATTGTGTCGCGGTTCCCTTATTCTAGAAGTGGCTCTGAGGAAACGGATCTTATTCCATCTCTCTGCCTCTCCCCATAAAATTGTTTCCCTGATCAAAAAAAAAAAAAAAAAGAAGAATTACGTGGGGCCAAATGACAGCAGGAATGGCCCATTTTCTAGCTGGGCCCCTGTCCCGATGCCTCACTGGAGGAGTACAGAGGGTCTGGGTGAGGCGACAGTGTGGATGCGTGCGGGTGGGGAGCGTGTGGGTGAGTGTGGCTATCAGCAGCATTGACATAGGGGCAGTGCAAGGAAAATGTGGGAGTTAGAAAAAGACACCGATGGAAGAAGAAATACAAAGAACCAGAGGAGTCTGTAAGGTTTTTTTTTTCTCTCATGACAACTCTACCTGCACATAATAATTGTTAAGGTCTACCAGGCAGCCTTGGAGCCTGGCACAAGCTGTTGAGAATCTATAGCTATAGGCATTTTTAAGTACAATTCTCTTATTTTCCATAAATTGTTATAAAAAGAACTGTTCATCTGCTAAGAAATGGTGTATCATTTGAGTGGTGGCCTATTTCCTGTGCATACAGCCACTTTCCAATTTGACTTTAGGGTCAAGTTCCTTTTCTGATTCATTTGGCTGAGTGGATTTAAGTGCAAATTGAGAAGAGAAACCCATATAAATGTTGTATAATGTGAAAAGGGTGAATTCTGTAACAAAAAAAGAAGAGAACCAGAGGGAAAGGAGGTCTATAGCTGATTTTGCCCTTGACGTTGTTATGATGTGGTTTTGAGGGTTCTAGTGTGTCTGGAAATGATGTGGAGTTTGAGTTCCCTGGAGTGTTCCCCCTTCCTCACAATAATTACACTAATGACACCAAGAGTGTCTTGAAAATTCTCATGCCTCTGCGCTGCATGCATTACATTGCCACGCAGTCCTATTTGCTCAGCGTGCTCCTTTCATAATCATTTGAGCTGCTTCCCATTTACCTTGAGTAAATATCAAACACATCTTGATATCTATATCTGTCTCATGAAATATACATCCTTTCTAACTGTGCCCAAATGATTAATTTACAGCTATGTGATGATTAGCATAAAAATCTCATCACGACACAAGATAGAAATGTTATCACTAATTGCCATTTGAAGTGAAGAATGTTTTCTGCATAGAAATTAATGGTGCATGCTTACTTCTCAATTCTCTGTTAAACCAGAAAACCCAAGACTGTTTTTGGAGCAGAAAGAAATTACCTTTGAAGTTTTCTGAGTTTTTTTTTTAAATCCACTCCCTTAGATGATCCACAGTTAACCAACGGAATAGTGGAAGGCAATGGTTAATGAAGCTTTGTACATAAAACGAGACAGGTGAACTCAGCTCTCATCGAATCAGGTCTTCCAATCAATCGATTACTCAACTCCAGGCAAAGACCTTTTCCCTGGACATTAGGACTTTCCTGTGGCCTTGAAACTTGACAGATAAATATTTATATGTTTGCAGCATATCCAAGAGTGCTCAAGTTCTTCAGAGAACCTGACATTCTCAGTATCATCAGTGGTCATTCTGGGTCTGTTCAAGCAGCAACAGAATTATCTGTGAGTTTGATGGTACCTCAGAAAGCTTCTCTTTATTTTTCAAATGTTAAGAACATTTAGCTGTACATCTTGGTGATAAAGGCACGCCCTGGTCCAATTAGTTCTCTTAATTCGAAGTACCAGCCGGTCTATCCCAGAGATTGGAACATGAATTTTCTTCAAGCTGAGCTCATCTCTCACGCTCTGCCTTGCCACCCAAATTACCACTATTATCACCAATACCCACCCTGGGCCAATTATGCTGCTAAAAACTTTATATGCATTTTCTTAGCTAATCCTCATCAATGCAATGAGGTAGTCCTATTTTAATCCCTATTTAAGAGACAAGAAAACCTGGGTACACAGCTCATGAGTAACTTTTCCAAGGTACCAGAACTGATCAAATGTGGCTAAAAAAATCTAAAATTCAAGCTTTCCCTTTGAGCTTTCCCTGTGTGAATAGATCCAATCTAACTGGTGCATTTTCATTTCAAGTAATAGAAAGTAGGATTTGAACAGCACCACCCTTCAGCCCAGGAAGAAGGGCCCCACGTCTCACACCAA
>NW_012144966.1:6336127-6347191 GCF_000956105.1 Propithecus coquereli | reverse complement strand
GCATCCTTGTCAATAATCATTTGACCATTTATTCAGGAGTTTATTTCTGGGCTCTCTGTTCTATTCCATTGGCCTATATGTCTGTCTTTATACTAATGCTATACCATTTTGATTGCTGTAGCTTTGTAATAAGTTTTGAAATCAGGAAGTACAAGACCTCCAACTTTGTTTATTGTCAAGATTGTTTTGGCTATTTGGGATTCCTTGAGATTCCATATAAATTTTAAAATGGATTTTTCTATTTCTGCAAAAAATACTGTTGGGATTCTGATAGGGATTGCATTGACTCTGTAGATCACTTTGGGTAGCATTAACATCTGAAGGATCATGGGGACAGAGAGAGACAATTGTCCTTTAAAATTCTATCCTTTTTTATGGTAATAGAAGCCCTAAATTTCAGCTGGAAGAAGGATTATATTCTCCCACCCTACCTTGTAATTAGGTGTAGCCATGTGATGGGGTCTGGCTAATGGGTCATTCCTGAGAGTGGTATGAAAAACCTCCAGGAAGTGTCCTCAAGGAGAGTAAGGGGAATGGGGTGCTCTCCTCGTCCCATCGTCCTTCTTGCTGGAGAGTTGTAGCATCAGCAGCAGACTTGGACCATTCCCAAAGCCACGCAGCCACACACAGCAGAAACAAACAGGAAGAAGTATGGGTCCCGATACTGTGAAGCACCGTACCAGCTCTGGACTGACTGCCTCGGATAAACTTTGTTAACAGTGCGCTTCCTACTGCAGGATGACTGGACTTCTTCATCCTTCTGAGGGTTTAATGCTGCTACTTGTGAAGTGCAGATAACAAGTTTCATGTATAAGCTTCCAGCCACAGTAGTGATTAATAAAACATCCTCAGGAAGTTATTATAGCCCCCCTTGGTTGCCTCTGATTCCCAATCACAAGAAATGGCTAGTTTTCCTTTCTCCCTGGCCTGCCTCTGGAATGCATTTGGAAGGTGTGTGGCATGCCGGAAGGGTCACTCACTTGATCAGATGGCACCTGCCAAACTGACATAGATAAAAACTGCCACAATGCAGATCTCCGAGAAATGCCTCCGTGACACATTAGTGATTTCCCAAACACACTCAAATGCTCAGATAAAGCTTTTGATGTCCGTGATCTTTGCACCGCCAAATGATGGCTGAGTAAACAGAAACTGATCTTCTTTGAAACCCTTCAAAGCAATGAAATTGCCTAAATCAGTTTGTTGACTATTCTCTAACTTCCAAAGGTCAGGGAAGGTTTTCTGTTTGTTCATCTTTCCGGAGACACTTTCACATTCTCTCCTAGGTACCTTTGTTCTAGGAAATTTAAATCCATAATTTATCTGTTTGATATACAAGTTTGAAATCCCCATAAAGACTTGGCCAATTTTTCTAAAGACTGAAATGATTATTTTCGAAATAGTTGTATAAACATTCTATTAGGAAATGGTAAACAGAACTTACCAGCATGAAGGTAAATAATTAAGGACAGGAACTGATCCTTTTGCCAACACATTCAAAGCTCATGAAATCACAAATGTGTCATTGCCATTACACCAGGATAATCTGGGTAAAATCCAGTGCACTGAGGTTGTTCTGTTACTATTTGTGTGAATGGGGGCTTGGTTGTGGCAGCAAGAAGAACGTATGATTTGTACATGTTTTTCAACAGTTGTAAACTGTGTAATTAGCTCTTGAGGGTGACTCTCGCTGCATAGACAACACTATGGAAACTACCATGTGCAGAGATGAGCCCAGAGGCTGACCCTTGAGGGTCTTCTCTGTCATTATGACCCCTTAATCAGGACGCTATAGGTGAATGAGAAAAATAAATTTAAACTAGCTTGAGCAGGAAGAGGAAATGCAATGGCAAAATACTGAGGTATCAGGTGAACTGAAGGTTTCGGATGTGGTGAGGCTTCAGGACTTGCACCAGAGCCTGATGCCTGCTGCGCTGTGCTTCCCAACCTTCTTCACCCCCCAAATTTATGTAGCGATGATGTTTCTGTGGCCCATGGGGATAAAATAATGAGGCTGCTCCATGTGATCAAAAGAGACTTACTCCTTGGCATACTGATCAGCCACCCAGAAAAAGCCCTTTCTTTATTCTCCCAGTTCCCAAGTTCTTAGGAAAGGATCGTGGCCAGCATTTATTGAGCCCCTGCTGTGCGGCAAGCACTGTTCTAAGCACTATTTGATGCACTGCATTCACTCATCAAATCTTCACACAAGCCAATGAGTCAAGTATTACATTTTCCCATTTCATAGATAAGAAAACCCAGTTATGTAGGGGCTAAGCAACACGCCCAAGGTCATGGGGCTTATGGCGGAGTTTTAATCCAGTTTGGCTCCATTTGCTCTTAGCGCTTGGTTACAGTGTCTTTCAGTTATGGTGTCGCTGTAGAAAGCAGCACGACTTTCTACAACAGGAAGTGAACTGATTGGCCAAGCTGGAGTTAAATGCCCACCCCAGACCCATCAACATGAGAAGTGGGTGGCTCGCACTGGAGAAAGCAGCTCGGTGCTCCTGCTAAGTCCTGTGGAAGGGGGTGAGGGGCAGATCCTAGCACAGGAGCCCTTAACAATCACTCCCAAGGGTCCTCCTCCTTCTCTCCCTCCTCCCTCAGGGCCGAAGGTCAACTTAATCATTCTCTTCAGTTCACAGCACACTGCCATGGCCATGCATCTCTTGCTTTTTTTAATGTCTATTCTCTGCTCCCTTTTTCTTCCCCCTTCCAAAGGCACCCTTTTTTTTTTTTTTGTTAGGATTCTTTTTTTATGTGTTCTTATATAATGTAAATTATTGTTCTATGTGCATGCATGATTCATTTACACATATGACATAGGGCCACAAGTCCCTTTTTGTGTCTTCCTGTTATCACTCAGTGTTACATCCATAAGATCTACCCGTGTGGCGTGCACATATGCAGCCCATTGCTTCTGACCACAGCACATACTCTGCGACGTACCTGTAACACGTTTTACTTTTCCCAGCCTGTGTCTTTTCTGGTCATGGACGAGTGTGTGCTCTATGGGCCAGCAGAGGTGAAAGGCCCTCCCTTTTCATGTAAATTACCTACTCTCAGTGTTACATCCCAGGGTCAGGTCTTTCCCACCTACCTCACCCAACTCAGAAGCCCCCTTGTGTAGGAACGTGTCTCCAGGCTGGGCCAAGTGTCCCTCCTCTGTGCTCCCAAAGTCTTCCACGCTTGCCTTCATCAGGACAGAGGCCACGGGGCAGCTTGGCTAAAAATACAGTCTCTGGGGTTAGGCTGCCTGCACTCACAATCCTGGCTCTGCCACTTACAGGCAAGTCATGTAACCTCTCAGTGCCTCCACTTCCTTGTCTGCAAAGTGTCATTAACCACAACTACTCATGTGATTGTTGGGAGGATTAAATGAGAAAAATATATGAAAAGTGCTAAGAACAGCACCTGTTACCAATTAAACGCTATACGTACCTATTAAGATAACATTTGTTGCATGCATTGGAATGTTCTGTTTACTTGTCTATTTCTACCAGCACATTGTGAAATCCTTGAGTCCAAGGACCCTGGCTTTTCCATGCCGAGCCCCACACATTGCAAGAGCCCAGTGCGTGGTCAATGAATGATGCGCTTTCCCGCTCTCCCTGTGATTTGACATGGCTGCAAGATGTGCATGTGGAAATCAACTGAGTTAAGAAGCTCAAATAGGCTGGGCGCGGTGGCTCACGCCTGTAATCCTAGCTCTCTGGGAGGCCGAGGCGGGCGGATTGTTTGAGCTCAGGAGTTCGAAACCAGCCTGAGCAAGAGCGAGACCCCGTCTCTACTAAAATTAGAAAGAAATTAATTGGACAACTAAAAATATATAGAGAAAAAATTAGCCAGGCATGGTGGCACATGCCTGTAGTCCCAGCTACTCGGGAGGCTGAGGCAGGAGGATCGCTTGAGCCCAGGAATTTGAGGTTGCTGTGAGCTAGGATGATGCCACGGCACTCTAGCCCGGGCAACACAGTGAGACTCTGTCTCAAAAAAAAGAAGCTCAAATAGGAAAGGACTGGAGATGCTGGCTTAGAAGGGAGAAATTTCCTAGACCTTTAATACCATGCAATAGAAATATACAGCATCAGCTGCCATGTACAGCTAGGCAGGTCAGCAGGTCACCCAAGACTGGCCCAGGGAGGACATCCGTACAAGGCAGCTGCATGAGCTTGGCTTGGAGCACAGCAAGGAGTCAGCTCTTGGCCACATGTCATCACTTTCTGGCCTTGTGTGTGTTTCCCTCAGTGTCCTCATCTATGAAATAGCACTGAGGTGTCTACCTCACAGGGGTGTCCTGAGGACTAGGTGAGGAAAAGGTTTTCAAGAGCTTAAAGCAGTGTCTGGCATGTCCTCAATTAGCAATAAATGTCAGCTCTTCTCAGTGTGATCATCACCAAACTGACAATTCTTACAAACAGTTGGAAGATGCCACGCTCATTTTCTTTCTTGTTTCAGGATCTTGGGAATTTTTGATTATTCATTTATGTGGTTTTGCTTTTGTTTATTTATTTAGAGTTCTGGTAGGAATTATTTGTTAACAGGTTGCCTGTTGGAAGGTTCTAGCCCTCTTCCCTTAGCCTCAATAAGCGTGTCCCTGTACGCACAGGTGGAAAACATAGCTTCTGGATCTTTGAAGGTTTCCTAAGGACAACATCCTTCTCAGGCTGGAAATTCTCTGAAATCCCAGAATCCAGCAACCCACAGTCAGATATTCCCAGGAATATGAGAGAGCATTATTTGCAATCACAGAACACATTTAAATGGAGATGAACTTGATTCTGTTGTTGTTATTAAAAATGAATAAAAGGGAAGAGAAGAACAAGAAAAGCAAATCCAGGTCCAGCGAGACTATTACCTCAGGGTAATAATGGCCCTTCCCATTGCCTTCCTAAGCCACTTTTAGGCTGCTGCTGTGATCAGAAGGACTTTTCATAGTGGAAAGAAGCCCTCAGGGCGAATTACTGGCTGCCCTACATTAGAGGCCTAGTGGTGAGAACCATTAGCCATAAAGAGAGCTTAATTAGGAGAGAACTCCACGGCCTCAGCTGAGGCCGTCACCCTGCTTCGCAGTGAGGGGCTAGTCAGGAGACCGAGTTGGGTGGCAAAGCTCCTCCTGGGCAAGGGCTTAATGGGAGAGTCTAACACCATTTGCTGTGTTTGGGCTTATATGGGGATCAGGAACCCTGTTGTGTTGGGGTTCATTAGCCTCGGGGATTATTTCCCATGGGAGATTCGCTAACTAGTGGCAAGGGAAAGGGGGCAGGGGCAAGACAAGCTGGTGAGATTCAGCAAAACTTCTTATTCTATAAATTAGGATCTTGGTGAAGCTCCAAACAGACTTCGCCCAGGGCTGGCTCCCTGATCCATCTGGACTGGCAAATAGGTATAGGCAGCATTTTACAAGATCTCACTCCCTACTGTCTTCCCTTCCAGATGATTCTGCAATCAGCTGTGCCTTAAAATATGCTCATGTAAGCTGCACTTGATTTCCAAGAAACTGCAGGAGATGTTTTCCTTTTAGAAGCCCTTGAAAACAAAGTTTTGTGTTTTGTCAAGAAAAGTTTTATTTGGAGCCAGAAACCCAATTCCCAACCCATTCCTCAATCCTTGGCACCATTCTGAGGACAAATAGGAATCCAGGATGGACAAAAATCTAGGAGCTTTTCCCCAGAAGGGATATATTGACAAAATGTATATATGCTTCAGATTCCACTGTTACTAACCGAGCACCTATATGCTCATAAAGCCCAGGGACAAGTTTGGTCACCAGTTCTGCACGTGATGAGAGTAAGGTTTGCAGACTCACAAAGGGCCACACAGTGAGAGAAGAGCCAGCATTTGTGTTCAAGCCCTTTGGCTGACTTTGCCCATTGTCCACGTTTCTGCCCTGCCTCAGCAGAGTAATCCAAACAGTTATTGTGATGGAAATTAGAACCATTGTCATAAGCACTCAAAATTATGTAGCTTAAAGGAAGAAATGTTAAAATATCTACCCCTATGGGTTTCTGAGTGTGACACCCTCTGATCTCACCCACCCTCTATATATTTCTGGACTCACTTTTTTTTAAATCTTCCCAAATTTAGAGTGAGTGAATATGCAGATAAACCTTGTGACAAACATCAGGTAAGTCTGAAGTGGTTGTATGTGTTGATTCTTCATTTTGATTATATGTTTTCAGTATCTGTGTAGATAAGTAACTTTTTTTTCTCATAACACTTTCAAATAAAATTATCTTTCAAGATCTACTTCACCGTACTAGCACTGGATGAAATTCTGCTATTTTGAACCTCTGCTCTTCGTGTTCATCTGCCAATTAAGGTAATTATATGGCATCCTACTGAACTGCGGTCTTGTCACAGGTTAATAAAAATTAATGCATTTCTACATTCACTCTTTAGTTTGTTACCAACATTCAGCCTAAGCATTATTAGCTTTCAAATATTGTGCATTTGGCAATGTTTATAAGACATTTTCACTTGATTTCAGCCAAGGCAGTGTGCAAATGAGGAGTTGACACTGTTCTGGAAATCAGCGGAATACAGTGGCTAAGGGTATGGTTTCCGGAACAGGCTTTCCTGAGATTGGTTCCTGGTATCATCACTTCTGCTGTCGATCTTGGGCAAGTTACTTCACCCTTCTGCATCTTATGTTCTCCACTATAAAAATAAGATGAAACTTGCCCCTACCTTGTTAGGTTTCTCAGAAGCATTAATTTATGTAAAGTGTTTAGAACAATGCCTGGAATATAGTGACTCTATATAAATGGTTACTGTTATTATCATTATTTAGCAAGAACAATGACTAGGACCTAAAAAATTTGGGCGACGGCCGCCACGACATCAGGAATCAGGACTTGTGTGTGTTGGGCCTCACCACCATGGCCTTCCACAACTGAAGTCCTTGGAATACTAGAGCATGTAGTGATTGTCTTAGTTAGCTTATGCTGCTATAACAAAATACCATAGACTGGATAATTTATAAAGAGCAGAAATTTATTTCTTACGGTTCTGGAGGCTGGGGAGTCTAAGATCAAGGTTCCTGGCCTTGGTGTCTAGTGAGGGCTGCTATCTGCTTCCAAGATGGTGCCTTGATGGCGAAAGAAGGAAGGACAAGAGGGCTGGACACTGTGTGAAGCCTCTTGTATAAAGGCCTTAACCCCATTCATTAGAGCTCCACCCTCATGACTTAGTCACTTCCTAAAGGCCCTACCTCTTAACATTATCACATTGGTGATTCAGTTTCAACACATGAATTTTGGAGGCGACATAAACATTCAAACCATACTAGTGATATATTCATGACTCTTCTTCCCTAACACCTCTCAAGCTTTTGTAATGTGCATGCTTTTGAGAATATTCAACTTTATTAAATGAATAAGCTTGTAATTTACAAAACATAGGCAAACTATCCTATCTTAAGATGCTTAAGTATAAATAAGTTGCTAGTTAGCAAAAAGTTTGATTGTTGTAGGCAGAATTCATGTGATGTGTTAAGCATAAGATAAGTAGTTAGCAAGTATTAATAGAACATGTAGGAGTTAAACCCAGATAGAGAAGGATGGAAGGAACAAGAAGTACCTAATATTTATTATGCACCTGAGTACTAAATATTTGTAATGTACTAAATAGACATGACTAAATACCAAGAGGTACTAAATAGACATGAGCATTTGATATGCATGATCTTCTAATTTGGCATCCTATTGGCTATACCCTTCTGGTTTCATGTGTCCTCTGCCCAAGAAAAAAACAGAACTCACAGTGGCTCATCTGGCTAATGGCAAGCTACAGCTGTGGCCAGGTATACCTGTCCTTACATCTCTCTAGTAGAACAAGTATTTGACATTAGCCCAGGGCAGTCCATCTATGGGCCCCTGTGTCAGGTGTTCCCAAAACCACCCTCATGTTCAATGATTTGCTAGAGGACTCATAGAAACCATAAAAGCAGTTATAGTTACAATTTATTAAAGCAAAAAGATACAGATTAATCTCAGCAAAGGGAAAAGGTGCCAAGGGCAGAGTCCAGGAGAGAAGAGGTACAAGCTTCTAGTCATCCTCTCCCAGTGGAGTTGTATGGACAGCACCTAATTCTCCCAGCAATGATGTGTGACACCACATAGAAAGTATTGCCAAACAGGAAGTTCAACCAAGACTTGGTATCCAGGGATTTTGGAGGGGGGGTTCAGTGACATAGGCATGGAGTGCCCATGTAACTTACCTCAGCCCCTCAGAGGTCAAGCTGATACCACATTGCCCAAGTGTACCACCTAAGTCACATTGTTAGCACAATCTAGCTGGTGTGGCCCACGGCTCCAGGTAGACAATGACACTCTTATCAGCAGGGTATTCCAAGGGCTCAAGAGTTATCTCTCAGAATTTGGTCCAAAGGCCAGTTCTTTCTTGAAATGTGCAGGGTTTGAATACCTGCAGTCCACTGAGTTAACCCTTTACTGCACAGTAGGGTCCTTCCACGCCACTTGCATCCTATCCTAAGTGCATTAACTTACCCCACCTCTCTCCTCTTGCTTCTTGCTATGTGTTTTAAATTGATTTAATAAAGCTGTGATTTAAGAATTTTAATGAGCCTTTCTGGGATAGCTTGCCTGACAGTGTATTTGGAGGCTATCATTTCATGTACTTGGAACTAATTTCTCACACAACATGTCCAGCCTTCCTCATTTGCTGCAGATGGCTGGGGAGAAATGAGTATTAGGCAGCTTTGCTGAGATATGCCGCAGGAGCAAGCAATACCAATGCTTATAATGACCATGGTTTGTTATAAATTGGGAAACTGTACGACCTGCTACAGGGGGAGAAAGAGGAGAAGATGAGAAAGTAGATTTCTGAGAGTATGGTTATGGCTGCAGTCTTATTCATTGCTTCTAGGCACTGCTGACCACAATTTGCCTATAGCTCACATTTAGTAAATGCTCACTACAGACCAGGCACCATGCTACACACTGTAGATGAATTAGCTTGTCTTCACAACAACCTATGAAGTAGTTATTACATATATATCTTTGCCATTTTCTAGGTAAGTAAATGGAGTCACAAAGGAACTTGTGTGAGATCATGTGCTTTGTGGAACCAAACTCCAAAGGCAGGTGACAGAGTTCACACTCCTAATGACTCTACTCAGCTGCTTGGGCTCTGAAATTGGTTTGTCTTGGTCCCAAGGCCTGGCACAGAGTAGACAGAACTCTTTCAACTACAAGTGACAAAAACCCAACTCAAAATGCCTTCCGTGAAAAGGGATATTTATCAGTCACAAGCCTGAAAATTTCCAGAGATAGAACTAAAACAGTTGGATCCAGGGGCTCAATCAGGCAGCCAGGACTTGGCTGCCCACTCGCCATCTCTCAGTTCTGCTTTTTCTCTGTTGGCTATTGACAACTCCAGGATGACATTCCCATAGCTTGGCTATCCCAGCTACACGAGAGATTCTTTTCCAAGAGTGCCAACCACAAACCAAGCAGTCAGAGTGACTCTGATTTGGCCAATCAATCTGGTCACTGAGATGGGGCAGTGGCCAGGCATGGGTGATGTGCCCACCCTTGATGCTGGGTGCTGGGGTCAGTCCCACTTAAACTACATGGATTAAACATGAAGGAGAGCATTTCCCCAAGGAAAAATGGGGTTGTTACCAAAGGAAGAGGAAACTGCTCTGGAAGGGCATAGAAGCAATCTACGTTCTCAGTGGGTTCAGAAAATACATGAATATTGGATAGATGGATGGATGGATGAGTGGATGAGTGGGTGGAGGGACGGATGCATGGGTAAATGAATGCAAAAATGTAGTGCCCAGGACAAGGGACTCTGTGATGAGAAACTCATAAGAAAAATACTTCTTATGCATCCAAACAGTAAGAGGAGTCGAGGTTAGGTTAGGTCAGTCAAGGTTAGAGAAACTTTGCTTCTCTCCCACAAAAACAGAGACCAGGAGATTTGGAGGACATGGTGGAGGAAGAATATTGAAAAACAGGTACATGAAAAAAAGAATGAGGATGTGGAGAGGAAATTCTGTAATGAAGACAATTACAGTTTTAATAGGACATCTGCTGCAAGCAGTGTGGGTTTCTGGGTGCTGCTGTTGTTGGTCTATCTCTTTTCCCTGGTGCAATAAGTAGACTGCAGTTGTCACGGGCAATTACAGCCCAACGCACAAACTCACACATCCCATCTGGAGAGACCGGTCACCTCAACTGGCACAAGCCAGCAGGATCCTCAGGAAATACGAGCTCACTCCACAGGGCTTCTCAGATTCTCTTTAACTCCCTCACTCAAGCTGTTCCTGTAGGTTGCTCTCTAGTTTTCAGCCTTGTTTGTGTCCCCTTAAAGCTGCCATTTGGAAATCTGATTTTTAGAATGGGATTTGGCAGGGCAAATAGAGCCTCAGTTGGGAGAATACATCTACCCTGCCGAGAAGGTTATGAAAAAGGACAGGACTATAGATTCTAGCAGCAGGTTCCGAGGGAGGGAAAAGAACAACGTGCACACTCACATACATAAGTACCTTGAGCTGCTTCTGTGCAGCGCTTAGGTTCAGCAAGCCCTCAGCCCAAACCTTGTCTTATTTCATTTTCACCCTGTGCTACATTTTGAGAAAAATGTAATCTGCATCCTTCTAATTCATCTGACTTCAATTTTGTCCTTAAAATTTATAAACCCATCTTTTATTTATTAACTCATATAGCTACTCTTGTATAACAACTTCAGTCTTCTGTGGCGGAGCAGACGTTTATGTCTTTTGTGTTTATACCAGGGATTTGTCACGAGGCGGGGGGAGAGTTGCTTTCAAGAAATTGAAGTTTCTCTTTTAACCCAGAAGTTTCCATGGGGCATAAGCCTCTGGGCTGCCAGGCCAGAGGGCCCAAGTCTAGGGCCCCTTTGGCTCTGCTGTGGGCTGAGTTTGCTTGCCCTCTGGGACCAGACATCCTGAGCTTCTCCTCCTGCATCAGGACTGGAGATGCCCATCTCAAGCCAGCTTAGGGTTAAAAGTAAAAAAATGCTGTTATACGCATTCTACTAAGTGAGGTATCCCAAGAATGGAAAGACAAGCAC
>NW_012144966.1:6285639-6335869 GCF_000956105.1 Propithecus coquereli | reverse complement strand
TAAAAAAAAATGCTGTTATAGCATTCAATTCAGCAGCCAAACATTATACCAACACTGAAATCTGAAGGAAGAGAGAGCAAAGTGGAGTCACTTTTCCAAACATCTGCCAACCTGGCTGGGCTAACTGAGGCGCAAAGCAAGAGGGCTGGTTTCTAACCGGACCTCAGTCAGGCACAGCAGCGGAAGTCCTTCGGGAGCCACAACGTCACCTGAGAGTCCTGGAGGAAAAGGAGACTCAGCCCACCCTCCTAACTTCATCCACGAGGAACCTGTACCCGGTGAGGTTGAGGCACGTGGCCAGTTGGGGTGATAAAGCCCAAAGGCGGGGCCTCCTCTGTCCAGTGTGCTTCCTGGGAGGGAACGTCTGAGGCCTCCTGACTGCACCGACCACAGTTATGCGAAAGCAGCTTCCCTTTTCTCAAATGCATTAAGTTTCTGCCCTGGCCATAATTTGAATCAATGGGGAAAACTAAAAACAAAAACAAAACAGAACAAAAGAACATCTGGGCCCACCTCGACCAATTAAATCAGGCTCTCAGGGCGTGAGCTCTGGATGTCAGTATTTTTTAACATCTCCCTCGGTGACTTTCATGTGTGGAGAGTTAGAGAACTGAAGTACTAATCTGGGCTGAGATGGATCTCTCTAAGCGCTGTCAGCCAAACCGAACCAAGAAAGCATGATGAGGGGTCTAGCGATTTGAGGCATGAGCAGAGGGAGACTGCGCAGTGACCCCAGGGAGCTCGCCACGTGGGAGTGAGACGAGAGGACGCAGGACAGGGGGTGTCTGAGAGCTGTGTTCTGTCCCTTAGAGACAGTTTCGCCCTCCCTGCGCTCTGGCGGGCTGGATTCTTCGCACAGATGATTCGGAACCTGCCCTTTCCCGGCACTTTCGGCTGGGAAGGTACTCTGCACGATTTTATGCCTCCTCCTATTTTGTTATCAACCTATCTCCACTCGTTCCGGTTTTGCCCAGATATAATTAAAGGCAACAAGGGCTTTCCAGCTGACAAAATTAATATGGAAACGGCTGAGACAGTGTCTCGGTGGCAGAAGGAAGAAATATTTCCTCATAATCTGCCGCGCGAACAGTCCACCACATCCATGACTGCGCCTTTTCACATGCAAATGGGGGAGCTGACTTGATGTGTTCTCTTAATTGGGCCTCTTTCGGAAAGGATGTCACATCTGAACTCGGCTTCGGGACCTTCTACCCCCATTCACCTCAGCACGTAGAGTCAAACTCATATTTTTTAAGTGACTGCCTGACTGTATTTCTTCCCCCGCCTGCCCCAGACCATTTCATTTGGATTCCACTCGCATAGTCCAGGCATTAAAACTGACAATTCATCTGACTGTTTGAAAAAAGGGGAGACAATTTCTCAAATACTGAAACAGATAACCCACTTTCCCGTGTTTGATGGATGTAAATGCATAACTTAGCCTTAGATAGAGCGGAGCCTGGCAGACCACGTAGACCCTAACACGCCTTGCTAAGGGCTTCAAATTGGAGAGTTGAAAGCAGGAAATGATATGTGACTTGAACTAAGACTTCATCTTTTTATTTTATTATTTTTTAAAGTTAGGATTCAAATTCTATTTAGGATGCTGTTTCAAAAAGGGGAAATACAAGACCTGGGAGAACCAGATGTCAGTCAGGAGCTGCCATGTCATTTCCTAATTTCTCCTCTACAGATGCAACTGCCCCCACTCGACCAAGCATCTTCACTGGTCTTGCTGCAAGGGGAAGAATTTGTGAGAAAAGTTGAAATTTGGTCCATGTCATTTTTTCCTCCGTAAATGAGTAAATGATATCAACTTTTTCTTGATTATGTAACTTAATAAAGTAAGAATTGTGCTGATGGATGAACCTTCACCATCCTTGGCCTCCCTGACTTCTGCCTGTGACTTGCAATCCTTTGTCCCCGAAAGGTCCTGGCTGACCTTGGTGAAGCCATCCTCCTTTGCTGGCCTCACTTGCCTCCTCTGTGCAACGAGCCCAGACAGGATGATCTCTGAGGCATTTCTCCTCTGCCTTCTCACAGTCCTAAGTCTCCAATTTTAATCTATGTTTCCAATTAAGTGACTATTCTGTGAATGAGCCAGAAGGAAGGTTCTAAACAAGTGGTTCTACCCTCCCCTGCCCTTTTGTCCAGAAGGTATCACATCGGTTGCCTCCTTTACATATGACACTTAAGGCAGCCAATAAATACCTGCTACCTGCTACTTGCCTGTTTGCTGCCACGCTTTCCTCTCACGCCTTCCATTGCTATCATTTTCCCCCCCACAACAGCCAACTGCAGCAATCATTGGTCTGCTGGGGAGACACCCTCTCAGCATCTCTCAGTACAAGGCACAACAAGGCCCCAGTTTCTGACCTTTTGGAGAGGGGAAAGTTAATAACCAAAGGCTGGCATGCAAGATAGAAAGTTCACAGAAAAAGGAGGTCACCCAGCATGAAGATTTTCTGGGGAAATAAGCAAGAGGTGCTAGGAAAGGAATAGAAGAGGCTGACAGAAATTGCCCCAGGACATTTGCACAAGAAAGGCTCCAGAAGCACTCTCTGGGCTGCTGTGTGTCTCAGCTTTGGTTTCTCACCTCTGGTAAAACTGAGAGGCTTGTAAAACCAGATTTCAAAGCATCTCTTATTCTGTGCCTCCAAGATACAAGGCTCTAGGACTCCGTGCATAGAAACATTTTCGACAACGCTTTGCCTTCTGGGGGATGAGAAGGAAATAAGATACAATAAGCCATTCTGAAGGGCAGGGCGGCAGGGGGACAGGAGGGGAACAGCTAATGGAATAATAATCAACCATCACAAATTAATGTTGAATCCTGAACATGTAGACCTGTGGTTAGAGCACAAAATGATTAGTTCCCACACAGACCAAGGCTTTACAAATATTTCAGCTAGAAAGGGAGAATGGAAACAAATCCTCATTTTGATATTTGCAGGAAATACCTGGAGTTTCGGCTTGGGAGGTGATGGGGGCTTCCAGGGAGAGAAATGATGTCTTAAACAATTACAGTTCCCGCTTTCACTCTTCAAACAGGCAGACTGCCTTCCTGTCCGCCCTGAAGCTATCACTGGGGGGTCACTGTGCACTCCGTTCACTTCTGCCAACTTCTCCAACGGAAGAAAGGGGAACTTGCAGCTGGACAATGGCCCTGGTCCTCTGGAGCATGGTTTTTACACTGCGCTTCTCTAAAGTGTGGACCACAGATCACTGGCATCTGACTCATGGGGAGCTTGCTAGAGATACAGGGTCCTGGCCCCCACCCCAAACCTCTGGCTTTGTGTGTCTGAAATTATGTGTTTATTTATGCACTTATTTTTCTATCTGTTTTGTTCTGCTGTATCTTCAGCTCCTAGAAAAGTACTAGGAACATAGTAAATGCTCAATAAATGTATATTGAATAAATGAATGAATTAGCACGTTGCATTCTCTTGGCCATGGTAGGTGGTTTAGGAATCATAACCAACATGACCCAAGCCAGACCGAGAAGATCCAGTTCTAGCATTTGTGTTGGAAACGAGTTTTTTCATTGCTGGGATAAATAAAAGAACTTGGGGTGAGAACTTTGCCTGAGAATAAAGCTAACAAAGAGGAAAGTGGAGCCAAGAGACTGAGTGAGAAAGTCTGGGTCCCAATGACACTAACCCTCTGGAGCCAGCTGTGATCTTGTCAGAGATGAGAGATGATAAATTCCTTTCTGCTGATGCCGCGCTGACCCAGTTCTCCGTCACTCATGGCTGAGGCCTGCCAGACCAAGCCCTGACTTCCAGACTTCTCGGTGCTCCCTGTCAGGACCACGTGCTCAGTCTAGGCTACAGCATTTTCAGAGCAGAGTTTATGCCTTTTCTTCTTTCTATATCTCTCCTGTTCCTACCCCCTGCTCTCGGGCCTTCCACGTAGGGCAGGGCTTTCTGCGCACTCTGATTGTTATGATTATTGTGAGAAATTTATTTTTGAAAATGACTTAAGAATCTGCAAATCCTTTTGTATCTATGATCTCATTGGATCCTCTTAAGAACCCATAAATCAGCTGTGGAAGTATAATCCTCCTCCAGTTTATTGATGAGAAACCGACACTCAAGGAGAGGAAGGCGCCAGTGCTGGGGTCAGATGACTAGTGTGCGGCAGGGTCTGACCAGGTTCCTAACCCAGGCCCTCTAATCACATAGCCTTCACTGTTCCACTTTGTCTTTATGCCTCCTTTTCAAGAGAAACTAATAGACCTTTCCATGAGTTTTCCCTAAGGAATTCATAAACTCGAGCTATAAAGGACACTCGAGATTGCCTGGGCCTTGTCAGAGTGTTTGCAAGCCCCGCTGCTGGATCTTGTAGATGGAGCAGGTCTCCAACAGGACTGTGCTCGGGCCCGGGCACTCACTGAAGCTTCAAGATACTTTATGATGAGAAATCGATTCAGCTCATGTCCATGGCATCTTCCCAGCCCATTTCCTAGTACAGACGGTGTAGGCTGGGACTCTGAGATTGGGATGGAAACCCATCCTGGTCTCACTGCGGAGTTTAGCTGAGAGATGACATATTTTGGAACTTGTGGCCAGACAACATCCCAAGGTACAAGCGACGATTCTGCCTCATGACATCTTTCCCCTTCACAAATACCTAACGCTCACCATTCAGAAGCCAGCACTGACTTCAGCCTAGACACGCACACACATCCACACACACACACACACACACATGTAATTTATTTATTGGATGTTTTAAAACTGTGCCCCTTAAGGAATGACTATGGATGCAAGCCCAGAAATACAATACCAGCAAAAAGCAAATGTAAATATGATACTAATTAAAACTGCAAGATATAAAGATCATCCTAAAAATGCCACCTTGTTGAGAAGAATCAGTTTAAAGAGACAAGTCAAAATATAAAGGTTGGCAAAAAGAGGTTGTACTTAGGGAAATTAAAAATTCCAGAGAGTTCTTTATGGATGTGAAACTTGACATTGGAATCAGAGCCATATTCATAGAATATACCTCAACAGTTTTAATAATGATAATGATAAATATGTTCTCTGAAATAAACAATGACTAATGCTTTAGTGTTAGCCAAGACTCACTCTCCACATATCGCCTCATTTGATAGAACGGTCCTGATGAAAACGTGGTAGTTCAGAAAAAATCCCATGATATCAACTGAGGTCCCAAAACACAGGTTGTCAGAACGAAAGGGAGTCACTGAGTCCAGCTAGATCATTCTATGGATGATAACAGGGGCCTACACTTACTAAGCCAGGCCCAGGGCTACACACTTTATGTTCATTATCTCATTTAATCTTCACAATCCTCACTCCCAGTTCACTGGTGGGGAAACTGAGGCTTAGCAAGGATAAGCCACTTAGGATGATTATTCAAGCAGCAAGTGAGGGAGCCAAGCTCTGTGGCTCCAAAGTGCTGTCCTCACAGCTCAAGATACCCTACAGGTCCAGTCCATACAGCCCCACACGTTCTACCAGGGGAGAGCTGAGGTACGACACATCTTTTACCCTGGAAGCAAAGGGCCCAAAAGAAGACAAATGTGAGGCAGAGAACCTGCTAACTAGCTGTTTACCCTTTGGAATATCAGCCTCCCATGGGCTCATTTTCTCCTTCTGCAAAGCAAGCCGCTTAGACTGAACGCTGTCTAAACAGTCATCCAGCGCTATCTTCTGATGACACCAAAGGATGTATCATGCCTGGTGACAGGCAAGTGCAATGGGAAGGGAAATTATGCTATTAACAAAAAGAAGAAAGAGAGGAAGCACCATAGCTACTTCTGCATTCTAGGCAAGCAGCAAAATTCCTCCCAGAGGACTCTTAGAAATGCATATTATTAGGCCTTTTGGTTGTTAGCATATTTCTTATAAAAAGAGTCTTATAAGTCTTCTAGTGTCCATAACCAAGTGATTTCAGCACTTCAGAATCCTTCTCAACACAAGACCCCAGGCAGCCACCATGATTGAAGTGGGCTTGCAAGGTAAAATGCATTTTCAGTCCTTCTCATAGAGAATATCTGGGTTTTTTTTAAAAAAAGTATATGCTTAACAGGCATCTAAGGTTGTACTGTCAAAGAAATGGTGGATGGGTGACAGCCTTTTGGAAAGGGCAAGGCCTGCTAATTGCAATTGCCAGGGACAAGGTTAAAATGCATATGACAATGAGGTAGCCCAAGCTACCTGTAATTGTCATTGGTCAGATCTGACAGTGACATCCATAAACTGTCAGTATTAGAGAGTAACACCTCTGGGATAGGAATGGATGTTCTCACTTTCAGCCTGGAGAGAGAAAGAGATGCTTCCTGGGGAAAGTCCACACTCCAGACCATGGGGATCCCTCTCCAGGAGGATGACAGCTGCTCTCTGAACGCCAACTCCCATGGGGCTCACAGACAAAACAAACCGATTCCCACACAGATGAAAGCACCCTATCAATCTGTTTTACTTCTCCTTCCTTCGGGAGTGAAGATGAGCTTGTGGAATCAGAGCAGCAAGCTGTAAATAAAGGTTGGCGGGAGAATGGGCATGGGAGGGCGTGCCAGCGGGCTCCCGGCTGCGGCATTCCAGTCCCGCCTGCTCGGTACCCGCCAACCTCCACGCAGCAGGCAGTGTGTGTCCTCCTGGATCTTATCTCTACTGCACTTTGTTCTCCTCTCCTTGCCACCTTTTCTTTGTGAAAAGCTGAATGACACCACCATAGCTGAGTGAAAACGCACAGCCTGCAAATCTAGCTTTCTTCTCAACATTGGGCACTCCTGTGTGGCCCTGTGATTCTCCGCGTGTGTTCTCCGTGAGAAGAGGAAATGCTCTCTCTTAAGGTCCCAGCTGGGTGGTCAGTCAACAGGGAGCATCAAGTGGCCCCTGAGTGTCAGGCACAGAGGATACAAGAAAAGACAAGGCGGAGTGTGGGTTTCACTTCATGGGACTAGCAGTCCAGATGGGAAGGTGGCTAAAATATGTAACTACAAACGACACATGAAATAATTGTCACGTGCCAAGTGTTGCAAGGGAGGATAAAGGACAATGGGACCCGACCGAATCTGGGTAAGAAGTAGTGAAAGGTCACACACACTCACTGATGCAGACATACCAACAGAGCGTTGTGACCATAACCAGACCCTTAGCATCACTCCCAATTTCTGGCATTTCCCTAGAAAAGCACCCCCAAACCCAGGGATAAGCCATGTTTTCTGGCTTTCAGAAGCAGCGGCAGCAGCAGTGGTGGTTATGGCCATCACGCTGGTCCAGGTAGGACCCAGGGCAGGAGGACTATGGTGCTACAGCAGCGACAGCGGCACATTGCCAGCAGCAGCGGCCTCCGTGGTCCACGTAAGGCCCTGGGCACCATTTTGCTCCACAGTCCACAGAGCAGCAGCAGCTCTCTACAGCTACGAATCTGGGGCTTTCCTCGCGCTTCCCTTTATGCCATCCAGATTTTTCAAGCAGTTCTCCAAATCAAATTGTCGGTTTGATATCTCTGGACCATTTTGGTTTTCCTGGTTGGACACCGACTGATACAGGGTGCACAGAAGTCTAAGGAATGGCCCTGCCACCAAGGTCTGCCGAGGACTTGCCCTTCTGAGCAAGAGCACTCGGGTTGTCTTCTCACTCGCCATCCCCAGATACAAATAAATGTGTCCAGGCTAGACTCACTGTTGCCAGGGACTTTCTCTCGGTACAAGTAGGGTGCCCCACAGCCTTGTGACTTGCCAGGAGTCACTTAAAAAGAATATAACAGTGGGGAAGCGTGTGCTGAGGGGAACTTAGCTGGGGAACACAGACCAAGAACCACAGGAGGCAGCCGAAGGAAAGAAGTCAGCAGGTTGGGAGTGAACGGGAAACAGGAAGAAACAGAACTCCAGCTGGTCAAGGGCCCTGAGCCTGTTGCCCTGACTGGGTGTGATGAAGGAGAAGGGAGCTGTGGTATTCAAAGAATTGGGGTATTTCTGCACCACCCGTTTCAGCCCAAAGCTGGGGTTGTATCTACAACCTGTCTACACCATGGTAGGTAAGGCATGGTGCTTGGGTCAGATCACACACCAGCCACATGACTTTGACCCAGTTGTTATATTTCTTTCTCTAAGCCTCAGTTTCCTCATCTGATAAAGAAAAGTGGAAATGAGGGGAGTGTAATGGTCAAGTTTCTGTGTCACTTGGCTAGACCATGGTACCCAGATGTTTGGCCAAACACATCTGGATGTTGCTGTGAAAGTATTTTTTTTTATTTGAGATTGATATTTAAATCAGTAGACTTTGAGTAAAGCAGATTATCTCCATGATGCAGGTGGGCCTCGCCCAATCAGTTGAAGGTCTTAAGAAAAACACTGACCTCTCTGGAGGAAGAGGGAGTTCTGCCAGCAGAGCCTTTGGACTTGAGCTGCTGGTGCCAGCTCCTCCCTGGGTCTTCAGCCTGCCCTGCAGATTTTGGATTTACTAAGCCCCACATTGCATGAGCCCATCTCTCTCTCTCTCTCTGGAGAACCCTGACTACTACTATAGGGAGTAACCATTTCTACATTACAAAGATGTCACAAAGATGAAAATGAGATACCAAATGTGAAGTTCTCAGGACAGTACTTGGTATGCCATAAACGTTCAGTACAGGGTCTGAGACCAACAGCCTCCTCACAGCCCAGCAGCAGACTGAAATGTTCCTGTCCCTGTACTACCCGTGGTGGATCCAGGAGACCTGGGTACAAATCCTGGCTCTCTGCCAAGCACAGATCCCAAGCTGGTCACTTCACCGCACAGAGAGGAACTGGGAGAGCTGGAACTAGACCCCACCCCAGATCCATACCACACCCCATGTTCCTCCACTGGGTCTCTCCCAGCCTTGGGTAGCAGCATGGCCACTGGGGGACACCAGTTAGGACCTGCTTGGTCTCCCCAAGCTTCTGGGAGCAAGTTTGCAACCCCGTGGATGCTGCTGCTAGAAATAAACATCTCCCACCTTTTCCTTTCTCCACCTTCACTACTGTTAAGGTGTTAAATGTCCGTAAGGTATTGCCTGGCTGTAACCAGATCAGCTATGATCAGAAATTTTATATACTTGTTAGTAGTTTCCTGCGGCTGCTGTAACAATGACCACACTCTTCAAGGCCTAAAATGACAGAAATTTACTCTCACGGTTCTGGAGGCCAGAAGTCCAGAGTGGAGGTGTCCCCAGGGCTGCTCTTGCTCACTGAGGCTCTCGGGGAGAATCTGTTCCTTGCCTCTTCCAACGTCTGGTGGCCGCCGACGCCATTCCTCGGCTCACGGCTGCGCCACTGCTCCTCTGCCCCCACCTCCACGTGGCCTCCTCTGTGCGTGTCGAGTCTCCTCTGCCTCCCTCCTGCAGTCAGGCCCCCCCGGGTGACCCAGGACAATCCCTCCATCTCAAGGGCCTTAATATCATCACGCCTGCAAAATCCTTTTTTCTAAATACGGTAACATTTACATGTTTCAGGAATCAAGACCTGACACCTTTGGGAGCTGTTACTCAGCCTCCTACAACTCGGTTCCCGGAGCTGAGCCGCTGCCGTGAGTTCAGAGGAGTTCGCGCCGTCCCCGGGTATCAGCAGGAATCAAAGCCCCACTGGTAGGAAGAGAGGTTGTGCCCGGAGCGCCCGAGACAGCCGCTTCCACATGCAATGGACGAAAGCGGCTCATTTGCTGAAGGGAGACACTCAAGCCCTGCACAAGACTGACTTCTTGGAAGCCTTCCAGAAGCTTCGCCCGCGTCAGAGAGGACTTGGCTGGGCTCATTGTTCCGGGGCAATGGGTGGCGGGAGGAACGGCAGAGTGGGCCCCGGCAGAAGTTTACACTGGGCCAGGAATTCATCACCCGGGAAAAGCAGTCTGACTACGAGGCCACTTTAAAGAGGGACTCAGAGATTCTTTTCTCCCTAATCTGTGGAACTCTCTGTGCCAACAAAAGCAGCTTAGCTTTTTTAACACAGCAAACTCGTTCTCCCACGTCCGGCTCCCCTGTCACGGAGGAGAAAACCATCTCTCTTCGTGAGCGCCCGCAGGTGCTGCGCGTGAGAGCGCGGGGAGCCGATCACGGAGACCGGCGGCAGCATCTCGTTTTCCTCTAGCCCCGGGACTCGGCAACGGGCGAGAAAATTCTAGACTTCAGCTCTCTTGCTTGGTCCCCACTGGGACACCATTACCCCCCCACCCCGAACCTACTTCCTTCGTGGCTGTTCTCCTGCTCTGCGGCTTTCGTCTCTTTCTCTTTCCTCCCACCCGCCGCCTGCGTGTGTCGCCAGGGTGCGTGTCCGTGTGAAACCACAGCCCTTCCGTCTTCACTCACCCATGATTCTTCCAACACACGCGCAGTGCAGACGCCGGCAGCGCCCGGCCGCAGCCCCTCAGCGTTTTCCATCGCCAGAAACAGCGCGGCTCCCACCTGCCAGCCCGCGCCCCTGGCGCTTTGCCCGGGGACTCTCTCCGGCCCTGAAGCCCCCACCCGCTGTGCCCATCGCAGCCCGCCAGGTGTCGACGGTCCCACGCTGTGCAGAAGGCCCTTGGCCAAGGCCGAGGGGTGGTGACCCGCACCCAGCTCCCCCTGCCCGGGCCTGCCCTGGCTCCCAGCAGCCCTCGTGTCCCCGGTGATTGCTTGCTTGATGGTGCCGTTTACTCCCTGCTCGGCCTCATTTCCCCTCCCGCTCACCAGTGTTCCTGAAATCACCTCCCCAAAGCCACAGTAGCCCCCCTGCCCTATCCACAGTTTCACCTTCCGAAGTTTCAGTTGCCGTTGGTCAACCCAGCCCAGTGCAAAAATACTATATCACTACCCTTGTGCTTTGGGGCCGTGGTGAAGTAAAATAAGGGTGACTTGGACACAAGCACGGCTGCGTCGTGACAATGGATCTGACAACCAAGAGGGCAAAGTGACTCCCAGGCGGGGAGCATGGACAGGGCGCAGACGCCGCACAGAGGGAGGTGGCACGTCCTGAGCAGGTGGTGCAAGGTTTCGTCCTGCTGCTCAGAATCGTGTGTGATTTAAAACTTATGAATTATGTCTGTAATTTTCTGTGTATATCACAATGTCTACGTCATGCCCCTCACTTCGTCTAATACGTAGGCATTTTATCATCTCACGTCATCACAAGAAGAAGGATGAGGACAGTACAGTAAGATATTTTGAGAGAGAAAGAAAAACCCTATTCACATAACTTTTATTATAGTATATTGTTATAATGTTCTATTTTATTATTAGTTATTGTTGTTAAGCTCTTACTGTGCCTAATTTATAAATTAAACTTTATCATAGGTACGTATGCCTAGGCTTCAGTACTATCTGTGGTTTCAGGCATCCACTGGGGGTGTTGGAACGTATCCTCCGCAGATAAAGGGTGCTACCATATTTGCATTCGAATTCTTGTCTCAGAGTCTGCTTCTGGGAGAAACGCAAGCTAGAACATCCCGCTGTCATCTTTGGAACTGCCTGTGTTCCCCACATGCCCACGGGCATGATGCCTTGAAGCAAACTCTCCTATCCTCTCTTACAGCTTCATGCCTTGAAATCTGCTCGCTTTGGTAATAGTGTGAGAAAACAGATATGTCCCAGCATTTCCTTGCTGTTCTTTGTCAGACAAGACAGTTCCCTCCTGTTTGCTTATTATCTCATTTTTACACCCTACTCTAGCTTCTCCCACAATAAACTCACACATGCTTCCTTTCAGAAGCTATTCCAAGGTCAGCTTATGGTAAACCTCAGGTTTTTCTTGCTATTTTCCTTGATTCTCATTTTTTACCCACCTCTCTCTCTCTCTCTCTCTCTCTCTTTCTCTCTCTAGAAGAGACTGGCTCGTGACCTCTGGAACAATTCAAGGCCATCCCATAACCCGCTTCTTCTACTCCCAAGTGCAGGCAAATGGCTCTCCCAGGGAGCTTCAGTCATCAGCTCTTCAGATCAGACCCTGGGCTTCCTGAATCAGCCCCTTCCAAAGACAGTATTATTTGTTTTTCTGGTCTCTGAATTCCCTCAATTTAGTTGACTTCCTTTTAATGCAGGCAGACTTCAACTACACCCAGGGTGGCCCGGCATCCACTGATTTGCATCCTGGGGCTCCCACCAGTGACAAGACCCCTAATCAACTTTGCCCCAGGTGAGATCCACGACCTCAGCGATTATCACTCCACTACTGGGTGTCCCTCGCTGCGTGTGGCCATCAACTCCTGGCTGATAGTAATGCTTGCTCAGTATGATTTAAAAAACAAAACCAAATATAAACAGCTATTTCTGTGGCTGGTAATTTAATCAACTTCCTAATGTTACCCCAACAGAACCTAATACTCTGGAAAAATACTTGATCAGGGTTTAAAAGGGAGAGGTCAGTGTTCAACTCTGTCCCTGCTTTTCTGGGTTTTGCTCTTTACCTTCTCCATAAGTTTCCAAATGACAATGAGGTTGGTGGGTAAAGGGAAGCCATAAAGGCCCACGCAAAGCTCCCGGGTTTTGAAATCCTATGATCTTGGGTAACATCTCAGCTCTACCACTTGCTCAGCATGTGACCCCAAACAAGTTAAGAAACCACCATGAGCCTCAGTTTGCTCAACTGTAAAAGAGGGATGATAAACTATCTGCAGTATTAAGGTGAGACTAAAAGAGATAATGTGTATCTAATTAATGGATCGGTTATGGGGAGAAGCATGTTGAACTCTTTCACCACGATGGTGGATTTGTTGATTTCTTCTTGAAGTTCTGAAAATGTATTAATATAGAGAGAACTTAGCACAGGGCAGGCACAGAGTCAGTATTCAATAAACACACATTTCATAGGGAGAAGGCTAAAGCAGGACAATAGATATCCAAATTTTATTTTTAACAAAACCTTATTCCAGGTCAGGATCAGCAAACTATGGCCTGTGGGCTAAATCTCTTCTGCTGCCTATTTTTGTATGGCCCACTTTTCACATTTTAAAATGTCCTTTTAAAAAAATAAAATGAAGAAGAATATTTTGTGACACATGAAAATGATATGAAATTCAAATTTCAGTGTCCATAAATAAAGTTTTATTGGAACTCAGCCACACCCGTTCATTTGTGTATTATCTCTGCTTTCACGCTACACAGAGAGAGTTGAGTAGTTGAGCAGAGACCATATGGGCCACAAAGCCTAAAATATTTTCTATCTGGCCCTGTATTTAAAAAGTTTTCCAGCCCCTGATCTAGATCAATGGTTTATTTAAGCTGTGTTAACTCTAAAAAACACCTCCAAGTTACCGCATGTAAAGGGGAGGGTTTTATCATCAGGCTACAAATTTCTACAGAAAAAGCTGGGGTGATTGCAAAGCCAGGTGCTGACATGTAGCAGTTGGCTACCCTTGAACCAGTGCCCAAAGCTCACGGACCCAGTGCCAGCCATGCCGTGGTTGCCCCAGCAACTGACTTACAGAGAGCTACGTGAAGGGGCACCAAGCAAGAGAAGAAATCTTGAGAAATAAATTAGGTTAGAAAATCTCTCTTCAATATTCCAAACCTTTCAAAGGCCTATTCAGTTTTCATTTCCTTACCCTCCTACTGTTTTTCGAGTCCTGTCTACCAGGCGCTATGCTGAGCACTTAAATACATCATCTCCTTGACTCTTCTCAACGGCCCTATGAGGTCAGTTTTGTTATCTCCATTTTATGGGTGAATAATCTGAGACTGAGATTAAATGATATACCTTCTGTGGTTTGGGTGTGGTTTGTCCCTGCCAAAACTCATGTTGAAATTTGATCCCCAGTGGTGGTGTTGGGGGTTGGGGCTTAATGGAAGGTGTTTGGGTCATGGGGTCTGATCCCTCCTGAACAGATTAGTGTTCTACCAAGGGGGTGAGTGAGCTGTCACTCTCTCGACAATGAATTTGTTCTGAGAGAGTGGGTTGTTAAAAAGAATCTGGCTCCCTCGGCTCAGCTTTCTTGCTTCCTCTCTTGCTGTGTGGTCTCTTTGCCTGGGCCCTCTTCCTCTCCACTTTCCACCATGAGTGGAAACAGCCCGAGGGCCACCCCAGAGGCAGATGCCCAACTTGAACTTTCCAGCCACCAGAATCATGAATCAATTAAACTTGTTTTCTTTATAAACTACCCAGTCTCAGCTATTCTATTATAGCAACACTAAACAGACTAAGACAATGCCCAAGGTCACCAACCTAAGAAATGGAGAGTAAAGGTTTTAAATTGGGTTTTTCTGACTTCAGCAGTCCTTGGTCCTACCCATTACACACTACTATCCCACACATGGATTTAATTCTAAGAAATGAAAACCAAAAGCTTATATATTTTAAGATACAGTCTGAGTACTTGTCTATTTTTCATTTTACTAAGAGTATGGAGCAGGTTGCGATGCCACCACTGTGGGAAATCAGATACAGTTGAGTGATCACACCTAAAAGGGTAAATTTCTTGAATGGAGCTTTATTTCATGACTATCAGTGTATATCTCTCAAGATGTCCAATGACTAGCTTCTCACAGCTTCTCACTAGCTTCTTGGGATTTAGAAACTTAACCCTGAAAGTGACTTGCTTGGTAAGGCTCCAAATGTGACTTTTCCTTTAGAGATGTCACCACCACAGTAAAAAGCATCACAACTAAGACTCAATCTTTATGTAGGAATTTCTGATTGGATGAAATCAGAAATTCAAGGAGCAATGACAGTCCATTTGGGCTGAATGAGAAAATGCACAGTCTGGTGTGAATGGTGGCCTGGATGTCTACTTGGAGCAGACTTCTGCGCTACCCCCAAGTACTTGAAAACTCAGTCTGTTTTAGGACATATGGTGGGCCCAAAGGAGAGGGGAGATCTCTCAAAGGATCTGAAATGAGACACTGAATTTTATAAATAAAATTACTGCTTTGGATAGCAACTTAAAGCTAAATGTTGGGTCCTTAAGCCATCCTGATAGGGATTCTGTCTTAAAATACTAAGCCATCTTTTATTACAAATGCTCCAACCAATATTTTTAAAAATTTCAAGTGTAAAAATTGAACAGCATATTTTAATGTTATAAAACTCATGAAACATAAAAAAATGAGGTATATAACTAGATATTAGCAATGGGCTTAATCTAATTTTTAAAGAAGTAGCATAAATGCTCTACCTAAATACTAAAAAAGACCCCAAAACCCCTATACAGCAAACTAACTAAAATGGATAGTTACAGGATGCTGATCTATGCCTAATAGCCTATGTGAGATGTAATCACAGACCAGTTTGGGGACAAACAGTTTACTTCAGTGAGGTTGTTTTGGGGCTGTCAGGGAAACAGACCAGGCTGACAGAGGGAAGAGGACTCTATGGAGGGAGGGTCCAGGGGCTCTAGAGCCTGGAAAACTGAGAATGAAATCATGAATGGCAGGTACATCTAAAGATAAAGCACATTCTGCCCTCCTGATGATGGAATGTGGCAAAAGCCCATTTCTCTGTTCTACCCTCTCCATTCCCTCCCTTACTCCTATCCCCACTTATGGCTTCTCCAAACATGATCAGGACTTGGGTCACTAAAACCATCTTTGTGGATCTTTTTCTTACAGTCCTCTCTCTTTGATTAGAAAAAATATTGGAGACTATTGACAATACTGCTTCCTATGATCTACCCCTCACTGGTGCCATGCTGTCCTAGCACAGCTCCCAGGATCCTGGCCATAGTGGTGCCATGAAGTGGGCACACTTTGGCCCTTCTAGGTGCAACATAACATATCATCTGCACTGGGAAAGCCAGTCATAAGGGAAGAAGTTGATTATCGTGGTGATTCTTCTTATTGCATCTGGAAGCTCTGGACACAGAATGAGGCTGGGTGGCCAGGAGGTGGTAAGCTGTTCTGGGGTGGGAAGGTGTCACATCTCTCCCACATAGTGAGACCACATGAAGAAACCTCACCTGTGAATAGGGAGTGAAAGTCCAGGGTGATTAAATATACTGCAGCAGAGGGTGCCAGGGATGCCAGGGGTGGGCTGTGTGGCCATCTTCAGTAACTTCATCCCACTCACCACCCACTCTATAGCACTTGCCATGTCCCAGCACTATGCTCAGCAGAGGGTACACAAGGAATGCAAAGACAAGTCACAGAGCACGTGGTAGGCTCAGCAAATATTTGTCAAATTGATGAATGAATGAATGAGTAAAGACAGTCTCTACTCTCAAGGCTTTCACACTCCAATAGAGGAGACATAAACATGAAAATTTAGTGCTAAAACAACAATGGTATGAGCTGAGAACCATACCAAAACAAAGCAGTGGCTAATTACTTCTACTTGATTGGGTCAAGGAGCATTGGGTCTGGGCTTTCAAAGAAGAGTAGAAGTTTTCCACTTGCAACTCAAGCACAGAAAGCAATATATGCAAGAGTATAGAGGTGTAAAATAGCATGACGCACTGAGGAGCTGGAACTGTTCAGTCTGGCTGGGGAGATGAGGTTAGTAATTGAAATGGGGGCAGTAGCAAGACTTAAAAAGTCAGGATTAGATCATGGAAGGTTCTACGTGTTCTTCTAGTATGAGCTACCAGAATGAGAAATTGAATTCAGGCAAACCTTCCAATCAGGTCTGGGTAGGCACGTATTCAACCACCTCTGTCATTTTGACCCAAAGAAACTGGCTGGCTGCATGTCATGACTAAGGTGCCTGTGCACTCTGGGGATTCCAAAGTGGGGGTGTGCCTCAACGCTGGCTCCCTCTCTACCAGATGCTGTGTGTGCAGTGGTGGCTGGAGCTTGGCACTGCCATGCTGTTTTTTTGAGCTGGCTCCATGACTCCTCTTACATTCAGTCTTGACTCAAGACATAGGCCAAACGGAAATAAACTGTCAAATGTTGGCCCCTTTCCCAGAGAAATTATATTTAGCCTCCAAAAGCAGCAGGCTTCAAAATGGCATCGTTGTCTCAGCTAAAAATGGCCATCCGGAAGGAGCTGGAGTATGGAAAGCTATCTAGGGATGAGGAATGGGCCACTTTGAGTAAACAATTATTTCGTGCTTCAACGGGTCCAGTTCCCAAGTCCTAGTGGACTGGGCCAAATTAAAACAGATGAGTGCATGACTTTGTACAGTCAGAGGCCACCTACTGCATGACCCCAGGTCCAGAGCCAAGGCTGGCCAAGGCAAATGTTGCCCAGCTTCAAATTTGACTCTACAACATGGATAGCATTTACTGCATCATAATATTAAAGGCCTTTTAGGGCAAAGGGCATTAACAGGCATTATACAAGGGAAGTGATAAAAATGGCAAACATATGTTTTTTAAAGTTCAGCCTTTGCAAAGAAATGGAATATAAAGTGATACCATTTTTCAGAAATATTTTAAAATAATTATAGACAATATTAGTGAAGGGTCTGAGAAATAGGTACTCTTATACAATGCTAGTAGGAATATAAGTTGGTTCACCTATTCAGAGTTTTGTCGTGGAAAAAGCACTTTGACTAAGGGGTGAATAATGGATTGGTAAGGGGCAAAGGTCAAGGCAAAGAGACTGGTTAGGGGGCAGGACTAAGGCAGAAGGGGAGGGCAGCCTGAGCAGGGTAGTGGCAGAGGGGTGGAGGAAGTGAACAAAATAACAAAAATAACTCACAAGTCTGGGCAACTGATTGGATTGAGAGTTGGGTGGACAATAGTCATGCACTGAAATAGTAGTTATCATCACCACCATCATCATCACCGTCACCACCACCATGACCACCACCATCATCACCATCAGTGGAAACCTTTGTAGATCATCAAGTAACGCAAGGCACTGTTCTTGAATGCTTTAAAAATATTAATGCATTTAATCCTCACAATAGTCCTATGAGGTAGGTACATTCTTATCCCCATCTGACACATAAGGAAATTGAGGCACAAGAATTGAAAATTTGACCAAGGTTCATACATTGATATTATTCTCTCCACCTTTATTTATTATATTTTTAAAAATGGAAATAACTTCAAAATGCCACAGTAGTGCATTGATTACGTAAATGGTGGCCCAGCCATAGGATGGAATGTGCGTTTTAGAAGGATATTTAACAAATGGAAAAAATACACAATATAAGTGAAAAAGATCTGTTATGGAATTCTGGGGGGAATATATATATAAGGTTCCCATTATCTGATGGGAAAAGGCCACTTAAAGTAAATCCACTTAAAACATAAACAAGTATTATAATTAATAGCAAGAAAAGGGTTGATTAGGGTTGTCTCTTGAAAAATTAAACTAAAAATTATGAAAATTGTATTTTTTCTTATATTTAACACTATACAGGTTATTGTTAAAACTTTGAGCTAATTCTTGGAACCCATACTGAAAGGAGGGTTGGATATGCTATTTCTGACAAGCTATATGAAAGTGACTCGAGTTTCCCCCAAAGGGAGGCCTGAGTCAAGGACTCATGTGCCTTTAGTTGACTCGGCGGGAGATCCCAAGTAGCATGTCTGAGGGACCAAGGAAAGGAACACAGGAAGGAACTCAATGTAGAGTGCATTATCAAGGTCAGTTGCTTGGGGTTTTTCCTATGCCATTAATGCTTCCAGCACTTCTGGGCTACTGTGTCTGTTTGGGAAGCAGCACTGATGCCTCCAGCATAGAGAAGCCCAGGAGGGAAATGAAGAGTAGGGGTCCTGAGTGTGGAATCCCACAGGGAAACTTCTCCCATCCCACCGCCCCGGCTGTGATCAGAGGTGGGACCATGAGCACATAAGTGTGGCCGTCAGAGGCAGGTGACTGATTTGATAGCATAATGTCATAGCATTCTCATTTGAATTGCAGTGTGATCATAATGAGGACCTCTGTGAGAGCATTGCATAGATATTTGACGTCTTCATCAGTTTTCCCGAAGGCCTTTCTTATCCTTCAGTATTCAACTCTTGTAAACCATCTTCCATGCCTTGCTGAGTTTCTCTTCTTTAATTGCTAATTGTCCTGACCCTGACAAACAACATTTGTTGATGACTTGGTATGTGATTCCACCAATTCTCCAACATTGCCTTAATCAGCTTCACAAAACAATGCATCTTTTGCAAGACTTGGGATTTCTCTTTGCAGTGAACGTGCAATGTATTTGCAATGAGCAGACTAAGTAACAAGGAGGGAGCACTGGCTGTTAAGATTAGGGATTACTCTGTGATCAGTTTGTTACTTCTGGGTAGTGCCTTTTGCCCACATTCACACCCCTACCCTTTTACCAGTTGGTTGCCTAATGGATATACCCCCTGGCAGAGGTCAATTCCTAAAGCATTGGAAATTCCTGGCATACAAGTGTATGTTTCCCTTCTAGCCACTCCCAGAAGTGTGTCCAGAAGAAGAAAAGCAATGCAGGCCTGTGTCCTCCCAGGCATCTCTGCACCTTCTCCACCACCTGTCGTGCCTGACTTCATCCTTGCCGTACCATTTCCTGACATGGACTTTCTCTGCTGGGGGTCTGAACTAGGATTTCTTTCATATCACCACAGCAGTATCTCGCCAATATGCTGGGACCTCCAGACCCTTAACACTAAGTCCACCCCTGCCCCCAAAGCCTCCCAACCTGTGCTTCATGTTTTCTTCCTCTTTAGAAAGAAGAACAGTGATGGTATCAAAGCATGGTTTCGAAGGGCTTCAGCACATCAGCCACATACCCCCTTTCATTGACATGAGTCTTAGTCTGTTTTCTGTGGCTATAACAGAATACCCAAGACTGGATGATTTATAAAGAAATATATTTGGCTCACAGCTCTGGAGGCCAGGAAGTCTGAGATTGAGGGGCCACATCTGGCGAGGGGCTTCTTTCTATGTTATCCTAAGAGAAGGCAGAAGGGCAAGAGAGCATGTGTGCACTAGAGACAAAAGGGAATCAAACTCATCCTTTTATCGGGACTCACTCTCTAAATAAATAACCCACTCCTGAGATAATGGCATTAATCCATTCATGAGGACAGAGCCCTCATGACCTAATCACCTCTGAAAGGTTCCATGTCTCAATACTGTTGCACTGGGGATAAAGTTTCCAGCACATGAACTTTGGAGGACACATTCAAACCATAGTAATGTGGATAATGAAGATATTCTCAAATTTATGTAAATTATAAAAAAGAAGCTCCAGGACAAGTCTCTTAGTCATCCCTTTCACCCAATGGCTGGCTCCAGCCCCTCCTAAATGGACATTCTGCCCTGACTCCTGCTGGGGAAGTGCTTTGCATCACTCAGTCATTGCTATTTAATAAATTTCAAACAGGAGCATGGTGCTTGGCATACAGTAGATGCTCAATAAACATCTGAGGGAAAGTTTGGAATAAAATAGTAGCTACGGCTCCAGACTAAGGAGAAGAACGTTGTGAGACTTGGGGTCCTCTCTGACCAGCAGCTCAGTGTTCTGGGTAAGAGCATGGGGCCTGGGGGTCAGCACTTTGGGACCTGGTGCCACCATCTATGAGCTGTGTTACTCAGCTACCCTATGTCTCATTTCTCCATCTGAAAAGTGAATAGAATCATAATACCTACCTCTGGGCAGATGAAGATTAAGGTTTAGTTCATGAAAAGCATTTAGAGCAGCACCTGATTTGGAGCAAACATTCCATAAACATCAGACAAAGCTCTCCTCCTCCCTCCAGTTTGAGATACAGAAATAATGTTCTTCATGTGGACCAGACATAATGAAAGAAGTGGGCAAGAAGCCGAGAGCATGACCACCAAACTGACAACCTCCTTGGAGACACAGCTCTCCTCTACTGTCTGAGAACAGGGAGGGGCTTATCCCGATCCTCCTGACTAGCTGAGCCTGACTCAACGAAGCCTCCTTAAGAACATGAACAGATCACAGAAGACAGGGGCTTTGTCACTTCCTTTTTCAAAAGTGATGTTGTGACATCTGAATGGCCTCTGAGTCCGGCGTCCGTGTCTGGGGCTCAGTGGGTATTCGTTGGTAACCTGAGACCAAAAGCGTGTGTCGGAGTCAGGCTGTAATCAAGTGCCACCAGGGGCGCTGCCTGCAGCTCATCAAACAAGGGCATCTTTCTGAGCGGAGGAAAGCGCAGGTGAAATCGCAGGGCTTTGGCCCCACTGCAAGTGCAGTTCCTCTCCCGGGGGCCGGCCTTGTTTCTGTGAAGGGCTGTGATTACCAGTTGATCTGACCCCAGCAGGGCCACTCCAGGGCAGAGGGTGCCCACACACGTGGGAGGACAAGGCCCATTCTGCTTAGGCAGCCCCCTGCCTGCCAACTCATTACCACCCAAAGGCCCCACCTCCTAATGCCGTCACCTTGGGGCCTAGAATGTCAATGTATGAATTAGGGGGGGACACAAATATTCAGACCATAGCGTATGCAATGAGTAGTTTCCTATCGGGGTCGCATATGTGTATTCAAAAGGGGCTGTAGTTCAACAAGTTAGAGGGGTGTAGAAATGGTGTGGGAGACAGGGCTCATGCATGGGAAATGATCAAGGGCAGGAGATGGTGAAGGGGAGGGGACTCTTCTGTAGCACTGGCGTGACCCTATTGTGAAGCATGTTCTCCAAACTCAGGCCCACTGTGCCTTCAACCTGGAAGCATCCCGTGTCCTTAGATACTCAACAGGGGCTGCAGGCCAGGTGAAAGGAGCAAACCAGCCCAGAAACACCCCCTTCTGCCAGTGTGGCTGCAGGGAAATGGAGCAGGTTCGTGCAGTGGCCCCTGACTCGCCAACGCCTGGCGGGCAATGCAAGCATCCACTGGCAGCACCCACCTTGGGCCCCCGTCTGCTATATTGCCAAGCCCCAGCCATCCTTTAGGTTCCTCTGAAGTACATGAGGTCCCCTCCAGGGCTGGATGCTGTCAGGCAGCCTGGCAGTGCCAGGCCCCTGCCTGTGCTGGAGCTCTTGGCATCCCTGTGGCTGCATAAATGCCATAGCCAAAGCAATGACCCAAGCTACAGATCCGCTGTGCCTTTTGCCTGTACCCACAGAGCACCATTCACCAGGCTCAGCTCCCTGCCAGTGGCCCTCTAACACCACGATGCTTCTTCCCGAGCTTGGCAGCTGGGCACAGGCATGGTAACCTGGCCATCAGAGGCAAAGGCCTAGGCACAGCAGGCGGAAACAAATTGCTTTACAGCCACTACCTTGACTGTAACACACGTGTCTTTTCCAGAGGGTGCACCCCATTGGCAACTTCTAACTGAAATTCACAAGAAAGTATTTGGTAGACCACATGCTGACACGTTTATCTTATTAGCTGTCGAGATGAGTAAGTACGCACACTGCACGCCATCGTTCAGCCTGAACGGAGAAAGGCTCCTACTCAAGAAATCTGACAAAATGAATACATTTTCTAACCTGATTTGTCAGATTTATATTAATCCTTTCTTCAGAGCTTGTCATAATTGACCTTAAGTAGACCTACGATGACCCAGGAAACAAGAGACCGCGAGTCATCACATGCCCACATATTAAAGCAGTGAGCTGTCGAGCTGTCGGGGTGGCCCTGCAGAGAGGTGTGATGCAGCAGCTATCCGGCCTACAGCTGCGTATTTTACTTGCCTTTTAGTATCTAATTACCCCGAATGAGCCATTGACAACCATGCATTCAGGCCTCGCCACAAAATGCACGCAAGAGAGCCATGGGGCAGGTGACATCAGAGTCACATCCTCAGCAGTTCTGTCCACCTTTCCAGACAGCCTTGAAGCAAGTTCAAACACAGAGAAAATGGTGAGAGCATGGATTCTGGGATAGAAATGTTTCAGAGAATGAAAGGACTTCAGAGTAGAGAAATGAACATAACTGCCCACGCCCTTTCCTGTCGGATCAACTCTCGTCTGGCCTCAGACAGCAGATTACTTGCCAACTCAGCTGTACTGGTTTAGGAGTTCCAGGCAAGGCAAGCCCCACCCCTCCCTCTCCCTAAGGGGACAGCCTTCCTTTGGGACAGTTTCTGAGTGTCCACCTTCCTCTGGTAACTCGAGATCAAGGGCCCAGCAACGTATATGTGGTAAAGCCCGCAGAGCTGGGCCTGGTGTGCAGCTTAAAGCACCCCCGGCTAGAGGAGGACGAGCTTCTAGCCTGGGGCTTGGCACCCGGGAAGTCAAGTTCGGAAGGGGCGAAATGGACATTGAAAGTATAATTTTTATTTTCTCTGAAAGCTCTCACTTTATTTTTAAATTTATAAAAACATTTGCTTGAGGTGCTTGCTCTATGAAGATAATCAAAATTCAAAACTGCTTCCCAACTCTTTGAGTAAAACTGATTTTCCAGAAAAAACAAATGTACCCTGTGTATCCTGTGGTCTTGCATACTAACAACAGCTAGAATTTCTGGAGCATTTGTTCAACACTTAGAAACAGCCTAAGAGCTTTACCTGTCCTGGCTCACGACTCTCACCACTGCACGGTGGGGGAAATAACCTTACCCACATTTTGCTGATGAGGAAGCTGTGGCTTGGGGAGATTATATGGAATCTCACACAGAAGCAGGAAGCAGAGGTGGGGTTTGTGTCTGGGTTTGTTTGACCCCACAAACCGGTGCCCTTAACCATTATGACTGACAGCTTTCCTTCCTTCCTTCAGATGTGAGAAGCACAATCCCTCACTAGAGGCTGTTTTCTTCCGTAATCGAGGATGGACTTTTAATGACACTCCCTGCCCCCACAAAAGGACAAGTATAACAGCAGTAACAAACAATAACGTGTGCAAGCCCACGAAATGAGTGTGTGAAGGAACTAGAACCCAGCTCTCTGCCATTTCCCCAAAGAAGGTCTGGGAAGCTCAGTGTTAGAAGCCCTTCTAGAGATGTGGGAGGAGGTGGTGAAGGAAGACCCCCGCACTGCAGCCTTGCTTCCTACAGAGAACTGACAGAGGTGCACACGGACATGATCTAGAATGGTCTGCATCTGGGAGCCACCAGGCACCGTGGGGCCGTGGGTTGATTTTGCATCTGAAAATTTGTACGCTCTCAAAGGGCACATCTCAAAGGAAGTTTCAGTGCCTGCCTTCACCAGCCATTTTTCCTCAAATTCTATTTCCTCATGGGACCCTCTGAGGAGATGATGCCTGGGAAAAATCCTCTGGTTGCCCTGAAAAAGGGAGGGGCCATAAAGATCCTTCCCGAAATGCAGCTCAGCGAACGACATGAAAGATGAAACTCAACCAAGAGAGACTGCAGTAAACAGGTCATATACGTCCCTTGGTTTAGACTGCACCTTGCCCTCCATTCATTCTTTCATCGTGGGATATTTATTGAGCACCTGCTAGGTAGATACATGCCATGCACTGTGGTGGGTGCTGTGGACACACAGATGTAAAGTCCTTGCCTTTTATGACCCAACTGCACTTACAGTGCAGAAGATAAGGACTGATGACCACGTGGCAATAAGCAATAAGAGCTGGTAGTTACTGAGCACTTACTGTGTGCCAGAGGCTATACTAAGCCACCGTCATGATTAATGTGTTTCAGATTTTTCCCTGGATGTTGGCAAGGAAAATAGCCACAGTTCCTTGTGCTTTCTTTATCACCCTATTTTTGTTTATATGTCTGTCTCCCAGGCTAGAAATCAAACCCAACAATCAGAAGAACCACGTCTTTTCCAGCCCCTACCACAGGGCCTGGTACCTTGGAGGCACTATGCTAATGTGTTTGGTTCTTTTTAAAATCAAAATAAAATTTCAATATCTGAAGGGGCAAAGAGATCACTGGAGGTAGGCCCTCCATCTTAAGAAGGAGCTGCATGTTAAAATCTAAAACCAAGCTGATCTTGAGGCCCACAGATGGTATCTCCTGCCACGTGAGCTGTCTCCTCTCAACTCTCATGGCTGTGAGCTCAATCTGCCACTTATTTAGCCACTTAAGGAGCCTGCCCCATGGTTCTGCCCTACACAAGCCAGCCATTTTCTCCCTGAGAACTCCAGGTTCAATCCGTTCCAATCCACATGTATTTACTGAGCAACTACCCTGTGCCAGACTCTGCATGCTGGGAACAGAACAGTGACCTGCATGCCTCCGGCTTTACATTGGTGAAGACCGGGAAACTCAGGTTCCAGTGGTAAGAATAGTGCTTTTCTTCCAAGAATATTTTCGTGGGACTCAAGTTGTTTGGGATTGGGAGAATGTCTCTCTGAAAGTCTAAGTAAGCACCATGCTTTGCTGAATTCCAGCAAATGGGGCCAGCACGGCCTTTTTGGTCAGGATTTGCCTGCTAAGCTGGGTTCCTACTGGTTCTTTTTTGTCATAGGAGCAGAACTGGCTCACATGGAACGCTTTCTTCCCTGTAACATTGATCTCCTAAAGACCGAATCTAATACACAACCATTCGGAATAATGAATACAGGAGAAGCACAAAAAGCAAATGGAGAGCTTTTCACTCCTGTTGTCACTGGTCACCATCTAATCCAGGCTGCCAAAGCCTCCCTGGAAGCCTGAGAGACCCCACCCCACCACAACCCCCGCTGCACCCTACATCACTGGTCCAACTTGAGTTAAAGGTGTCAGACCATTCTCATTTGCTCCCTCACAAACCCAAGCTGATGACAGCCTGCATCTTAGAAAAAATATTCCAAATCCTAAGTTTATCACCATCTTTCTTCAACATTCCAACAATTTCAGCTAAGCGTGCGCACCAGGTCTCCTCTTAACTCCTGGAATTTGAAAAGGGAATTCCATTTAATGTATTAACTCCATTCGTTCCTTGTTCATTCACTCATTTAGTCATCATTTATTTCTGTGCCAGGGAGTACACACGCCAAGCAGGCAAGCAGAGATGCAAAGTGACAGCTGCGATACTATACAAATACATAACAAGTGCCGAAATGGAGGCAGTACCAGGCTCCGTAGGGCATCTGCTATTTCATGCCTGTGTTTTTGTACATGTTTTTCTTCTCTGCTTGAAATAATAACAGCTAAAGTCTAGAACACTTAGTGATATGCCAAGAACCATGCACAATTTAATTTTCCTCAGGACTGAATGCGATTGCTACATAGCATCTTTTTGCCTCAGTTTCCTCATATCAAAGATTATGGAAGAGTCTCGATCTGCCACGCAGGAACCTAACACAAATTTATTTTTTAGCAACTGCAGCTACACTCTGTCACTGTTAGCAATTAGAGTGTTTGTGTTCTCCATTAGGACTTGATGTGATCTGTTTTCAAACTGTGAGCTCATATTTGTTTCAAAGTTCTTCTCCCTCTGGCCATCCAGCGCCTACTGGATCTGCAGCTCTTGTAGTCTGGGGCCGTGGTGGGTCAGGACCTGTGTTCTCACCACCCCCACCCCCTGCCTCTTCCAGGCACCAGGCGGCCTCCTCCTGGTGTTGGGCAGAGAGGAGAAAGAGGGAAGTCACCTCCTTATGCGAGGGCCCATGGTGATGTTGTCCTGTTTTAATGGCCATCACCCCAATCCAACTCATCATCTCCAGACCTGGTAAGTAGTGATCATGGTCCCACACACACCTTGTGACAGGCCTTCATCCCAGGCAACTCCTTAGGCATCAATCGGTCACTCTCGATTAGTTTTTGGCAGACCCCTACTGCCTTCCTCTGATGCACACACCTTTCTGGGGCGGCCTCCACAGACCTGCAGCCGCATCCCATCTATCCCCTGCAGGGTGGCTGTTGTCCCCTCTCCACCTGACTGCGCCCTCTGACTTCCCTTCCCAGTTTTCTCGGATGAGTTGGAGGAGCATATGGTGAGCCCAGGCCAAAGGCGGCGGGGACCAAACCAGGAAGGGCTGGCAGGGAAGTGTAGCGTTTATGCTTTAGGCGACATGGAGCCACCTAAGAGTTCTGAGCAGGGGAGTGATATGATTCCATTTCTATTTTAGTACAGTCCTTTCAGAGCACAGTGGACAGTGGACAGGAGAGTGTGAGACCAGCAGGCAGGAGACTTAATAGGGAGCCAAATGCCGTGCTTTTCAACCTGCATGTTCTCTGCAAACACGACACATCTTGGTGACTCTTTTTTGGCTTATGACATAGTCTAGAAGTTGATTCAACAGGCCTCGGGTAAGTCGATCCCCTCTGTCTATGGAAGGCTGTAGAGGGGGGTTGAATTGCATCTCCCAAAAGATACGCTGAAGTCCTGATCCCCAGCACCTGTGAATGTGACCCTATTTGAAAATAGGGTCTTTGCAGGTGTAATTAAGTTAAGATCCTGCCGAATTAGGCTGGGCCCCAAATCCAATGAGTGGCATCCTTATAAGGACAGAGGAGGTTTGAAGATACACAGTAAAGCAGTCTGTGTGAAAGAGAAGCAGAGATTGAAGTGATGCAGCGACAAGCCAGAGTCCCAAGGGTTGCCGGCAACCACCCAAAGCAAGGAAGGCAAGGAAGCAGTCCCCCGGTCTCAGAGGCAGCGTGGTTTCCAGAACCGTGAACAAATACATTTCTGTTGTTCTAAGCCACCAAGTTTGTGGTAATTTGTTGTTGTGGCATCCCTAGGAAACTAACACAAGGGACAAATAATTATAGAGCATTAGAACCATCTAGATCTATCAGATGGGAAAGCCGAAGTCCAGAGATGAAATTGGGCTTCCAGAAGTTCCCAGGGAGTTCACAGCAAGCCCCATAGATAAGGACAGTGTACTTCAGGAAATGGCACAGTTCACCCTGACTGTACTGCTGACACTGCCGTGGCTGCCCACTCTGCCCTCAGAGCCTCTGCTCTTGCCTGGCCAGATCCTGCCTCCCTCGCCCCGCCCGAGCCTCCCCTGTCCTCCCACCCGGCTCATGCAGTTTGCACCCTGCCTGCCCATCCAGGACCTAGCTGGAGTCTGCCCTGGGAGTCTCCGACTGGACACCTGCCCAAGCCTGTTGCATCCCCATGGCCAAGTGCACCCACTGAGCCTTCCACGTCATCTGCTGAGCTGTTCCCGGGGGTCTCTCCAGCTCTGCGACCCAAACACTTTCCACACTGGAGGCAAGTCCATGTCATTCCTTGTGCGTCTCTTTCCCAATAGACTACAAGCTCCTTGAGGAAAGAGACCATGTATTTTTACTAATTTACCTTTTTTATACCCAGCACAGTACCTGATCCCTGGTGAGCTCCCAAAACCATTGAATGACTTTAGTAATTGAACCATTTCTTTACAAGCTGCCTAACATGTCCCAGCCCTACAGAGAGAGATTGGAGAGGCCCCGGGGTCAGTTCACACGGGAAGTTTCCATCCTGTGCAAAAGCATATGTGCACAGAGACACTGCAAAGTTGCCAGCAGGTAATGGGTATTCTGTGAGAAGAAAATACTGCATGTTCGAATAAGTTCGGGGAGTGCTAAGTTATGGAAAGTTAAACCTCTGTCTTTACTGTAGGACCCCGAGGGGCCTTTAATGTGCGAATATGCAGCTCTCCAAGATGAGCATCATTACTGATTACTCTTCCTTCCACACCACACCTGATTTGTACCAGGCGTCCCTCCTTTTCTGCTGCAGGATATTTTAGATTCCCGGTGGATTTCCATTTTGTTTTTAAGCAGAACATGAGCCAAAGGCATCCTCTTGTGCACTGTACGTCTGTGCCAGCTCGATTTGGAGGTGCTGACATGGCCCCTAAATGTCACCGCATGTATATTAAAATCCCTGGCTTCTCCTTGCTCCACTGCGTCTCTGGGTTCTTTCGCCAGAGCCCTTTACCGGGAAAGCAGGCAGAGGAAATAGATTACCGCGGCGCAGCCTGGCAGTCGCCTAGGAGACCAGCTGCGCCTCTCAATTCCGAGTGCAGCCCCGAATAAATGAGGCTCCGATGTGTCCTGGCTGAGCAGTCGAATCGCCGCTTGAGCATAGTGGGCTGTTGAGAGTGGAGACGCTTTGAACCCACCTTGGCCTCTGCCACTTTAGAGAGGAAGAAACTGGGGCCCTGAGAGATGACAAGATTTCCCCAACATCTCAGAGCCAATGCTTTTCTCATTAAAACATAACTTTCATCCTAGGTTAAAACTGTAACTCAACCACCAATCTTTATAAGGTGCTGTATTTTTTAAATTGCTTCAGAAATATTAATAAATATATTCAGTCAGGGTCCTAGCTTAGGCATGGGGGAAGGGGAGGGCATGCAGACAGCTGGCATTAGCCGTTAGGATAGCAGGGGAACCACCCACCGGGGAGGGAGAGCAGGTGTGAGCTCCCTCCTGGAGTTCTCAGCTGCGCTGACTCCTGCCTTTCGCTGCCTTCTGGAGATTGGCCTGAGTAGCTGGGACAGGCAGCCGCAGGGGACTTGGAAGAGACTCCTCCTGGGGTTCCAGAGGCCTCTGCCCCCATTTTCCTGAGTGTTCACAGCTACCAGTTACAAGGAGGACCCTCCTCCCTGGGGGTCTCTCCTCTCCCTGCATTGAACCTGCAGCCGGAGCCTCCTGTCTGGGGTCCTCCAGGTCCACCCTCTGTTTGAGGATATTTGCGTTAACAGAGGCTCTGCACCGGGGATGCAAAGGGGCGGGAGAAAGGGTGGAGAACCGTGTTCTCCCCCCGATCCCACTCAGCACTCATTCCCCTCCTCCACAGCACCCCGACTTCCTTCTGGCCTTGGTCTTAGTGGGATGGTAAACCCAGCACCTGCCTTCTGAACAGAGTGATCAAAAGCCCTTCCCCCAGACCACCCCTCAGTGGCCCTGGGCCACAGGGGACAGAAGTAGGACCACGCTCAGGAACAGGTGCACCCAGTGTCTGAATTTTGAGTGTGAGAGTCCCCCCACCCCTGTGGTGGGGCCCTGAGCGCACAGTCCTGCTAAAATGCCACTCTGAGGCTTCTCTGTCCTCCTGTCTATTTCCTAGCCTGGTTTTCCAACATTCCCTTCAATTCTTTGAGCGCCTCATCTACCTCCCTTTCCCCTGGCCAACCAGAGTCACTTTCTGTCACTTGCAAACAAGGAACACTAAAGGATATAAATTTGTGCACAGATAATCCTCAGCAGATGTGGTAAATGCTGAAATTATCACCAAGCCCTGTTAAGAGAGGAAACATGAGGGGAGAGAAGAGAGAGGGAATGGTAGGGGCAGGAATCCAGGAAGACTGCAAAATCCAAGAGACATCTGGAGACTGGAAAGATCCTGTACACGGCTGGGAAGTGACTTAAACACTTGAGCAAGTACAAGGACAGGGATGCTTGGGGCACAAGTAGAGCAGCTACAAGGAGAAGAGAAAGCAGCACGTGTCCCAGGTCCCCCTCTGCTCCCGTGTGACAGCCACAGCCGGTCCCCCTCCCACCTTTCCCCCAGGACTCAGATCCCATGCAGCCAAATGCAGCCACGCAGGGCTGGCACCCACCCCCTTCCTTCCACCTCTGGACAGGGGCCAAGGGAAAGGGGGCTGGAGTTTCTCGGTGGTGACAACCAAGCCCAGCTGAGGGCAGTGCGCCTGGCAGCCTCGCATCCTCACAAGGGCCTCTCCCAAATGCGGGCACCCAAATCTTTCAGCCAGGGAGCCTTGGGGCGGTGGCAGCGCTGGGGGCTGGTTACCCTCCCCCTCCAGCCCCGCTTACTGAAAACACCCCCTCTGCATGTTTATAGTTCCCCACCTCCCACTGGGCCATAGTGGCCAGCATCTAAGTTTTATGCTTTCACAGAGACTGTTAGAATGCTCTGGTTTAGTAATTTCCATAGTGATTCCAGCAAAACAGCACATTCAGGTAAATTAATTCTGACAAAACTCTGGCAAAAGAAAAAGGGGGGGTGTGGGGGAAGAGGGCCAATTGCTTATTATAGTCTCAAACCCCAAACTAGAGGTTATGGCCACTTATCTGGTATTCCCCAGTGTCAGGGACAAAGGCGAGGTAAGACTGATCCCCATGCTGCCCCCTCCTTCACAAGGACACTAGAAACAAGGTCTGGGAACGATTTGTTCAAGGTTTGAGCTGTTGGTTCCTAGACAAGGAGGGATCTTCAGGAAAAACATTACAGTGCCGTTGTGATGAAATCTCTTTTCAGTAGAAGATTTGCAGAACAGTAAGCACTCTCCGCAGATGGTTTCAGATGGAGTCCCTAGCTCCAGAGAACAGAGCTGCTTTTGAATCTGAGTTTTGCCCCTGTTGCACGTCTCCTTCCATTTGGGATGTTGTGTTTGAGGTTTGGCAATGAGGTAGCATTTCCTTAAAAGGGAAAGAAAATACATATTTTGGTGGCTGTGGCTCAGGTAGCGCATGTTTCCAGAGGAAACAAAAGTCTTTGAAAGGAATGTTTGCCTCATTCAGTACAAATAATGCCGATTTGTTTATGTCTTAACCTCTGTTTGGTGTTTAATGAGCAAAAATAGGTCTTCTGAGACTTGAAGCACACTGGATCCTTTTCAGTTTGCCACATTGGGGTCAATAAAGATGAAAAGAAGAGAGTCACTGTGACTCTGACGAAATAGAGTGTTCTTAACTCAATTAATCTGAAGTTTGGATAACCCAGGCTGTTCCTAGGGAAACATTCATTGGTTCTTTCACTGGTATGTTTCTTATCTTTCTTTTTCCACTTGCAAATCATGGCTCCTGGAAATTTTAAATACTTCTTAGTGTTTAAAAAAGTAATTAATGATTTAGTTTGGACATTGCATGATATGGTAGAATTGGGGATCGCTCAAGTTCCTTAATTTGATTTGAGAACCAGTTCCAGGAGTTATTGCCTGTTGGATCGCATGAAAGCCATTTTTTCCCTTCAAAGCCTCAGTTGCCAGAGGCGTGAAGTGGGGTGATCATACCCACCTCATCCCTTCAGCTGTTATGAAGATCAAATGAAATAATGAATTGAAAGTGCTTTAGGAAGTACAAAGCATGTCACAATTATGAGAGAGAGAAAGAAAAAGAACCAAGGTTTATTGTGCAGCCAGTGTGTACCAGGCCCTTTGCAACTTGGCTCTGGCAACAGCCTCCTGAGCCCTCTCTACACCTCTCAACACCTGCCACCCCCACCCCACTCCATCTCCCATCGGCAACCAAAATGTCAGAAATCAGATCATGTCATTCCCGGCTCTAAAACTGTTTTCCCATTGCAGTTAGAATAGTATCCAAACTCCTTGCTGTGGCCTAGGAGGCCCTGCCTGACAGCTCCTCCCTCCCCTCCAGGAACAGCACCCACTACTCTGCTTTGCCAGGCTGCTCTTCCTTCAGTTCCTAGGCCATGCTCAGCCTCTTCTGCCTCAGGGCCTTTGCACATGTCATTCTCTCTTTCTGAGTCTCTTCCTCCTTTCTTAACATGGCCAATCCTCTTCCCCCTTTTCAATTTACATGTCCTTTCCTCCCTCTCAGCCAGGACTGCCATATTGAGGAGACAGGGTAATATACGTCTCCAGGGGGTGCCATTCACAGAGACCACAGTCTATACAACAGCACAGCCCTGTTCTCAGCCTCCACTGCTCCCATGATACCGTTGGGTTGCACAATACTTCTCCTCCACATCAATTTTCCCATTTATAATCATTTGTTTGTTTAACATCCATCTCCTGCACTAGTCTGTCACCTCTGCACCTAGAAAGTGCCTGCACATAGAAGGTACTCAATAAATGTGTATGGATTGACTGTCCATGAAGTATAGATGAGTACATGTCACACCGTCTCAGTCCAAAGTCACTGAATAGGCACAAGCATCAAGGTTTAGCAAGTGTCTCAGCAGTTTCCAGTGTTGTCTCCATCCCCAGCGCCAGCGTTGACCTGGAAGCCAAGAAGTCCTGACATGCCACAGGCCACGTGCAGGAGGTCCCAGAGGAAGGACAATGGAGTCACTAGAAACTGAGCCCAGCCTTCTGCTGCTAAGAGATACACCCCTGGCCACTAGAATTACTTAGCTCCTCACTTAAGAAATGAATTATTCCAAGGAAAAGTCTATGAGAGCAGAGTCTGAAGTCCTGAAGATCTAAATTTTAATCTTGCCCTGTCATAGGTTAGCAGGTGATTACTGGTAAGTAATTATAAAGTGTGCTGTCCTTTATCTTGCTAGGATATTTTTAAATTAAGAGAGGCACATTATAAGTGGCACCCTGAGCGCTAAAGAAGAATGTCTCTAATAATGTGATGTAGCATCATTATTATACAGCTGACTGATAGACCCCTCAAAGCATGCAGTCACCATTGCTTCCCTCTCACCTGTCTCTCAGCTGTAGCTATCTTCAGTAATAACTTCTTGATTAGCCAGTCCAAAGGATTTAGGAGCAGGAGGTGATGCCTGCTCTGTGTTTTGCATAATATTAAAATAAATAACCTTAGCAAACTCAGTGCTCTTGTTTAGTGAGACCTCATTCGCTCATTGATTCTTAGAGCAAACATTTATCAAACGCCTTCTCTGCACCAGGGACTGTGTTCTGTGTTGGAGAATATGTGCTGCCTGCTTTTGAGGACCTCACCAGCTAGTGTGAGGGGTGGGGGAAAAGGGCAACCTGATGTGCCAGCAAACAATTGCAAGCAGAAGGTAAAGTCTGTTCTGATGGAGGTATGGACAGCGTCCCATGGTGGCACGGGGGAGGTTGATCAACTCTGCCTGGGCGAGGAGACAATCCTCAGGGACACCATCTCAGACAAGGCCACTCTGGGTCTGATGCAGATCCTCAAGGGAGAAGAGGGTGGGAAGGTTTCTGGAGCTATTCCTAGGTGTGGGAACCAATCAGATCCCTTCCAACTTCTGCTTATCTGTTTCGAGTTTCCTGTCATCTGAGTGCATGCAGACCCACTCTGCCCCACCGCAGGAAAGAGAACAAACAGGGAATTATCTGCAGAACACCAGCCCTCCTTATCCCGGGCCCATGCCCTCTCCAAGGGGGCTTGTTAGCAGGAGGTTTGTGGGCAGCAACGTGACTCCAAATTCCTCTTGCACGTGTGGGGTTTGGCAGGGGGCACTTTGCCTGGTGCATTTTCATTCATTTTTTATAAACTTGTGTATTTCAGATAAAATTCAATTCTTAGATTTCTCACTTGTTTACTTTCCTCAAAATGCCATTTTTCATTCAAGTACGAGAAGCCTCCATAAGCCTTTTCTTTCCAAGAATGCTGGATTTTTTAATCTCCAAAGTCCAGAATGTCGTCTCTAGATTTGAACTTGGAAAATCAGTGAGAGTTTGGGTTCTACGCTTTCCCACCTCTAACTCTCCTGGACTTCCACAGGGCTGGAGGTGAGGTGGTGTAGGATGTGAGGGTGCAGTTGACAGTGAACTTGAGCTGTGACCATCACATCTGGGGTGGAGTAGGGGCTGGCTTTTGTTGACCTACTGAAGCTCTATGGAGCTTTCGAGGGGCTGGATATGTTGGAAAATATTTTGATAAGCTTCCTAGAAGAAAGATGAAAGCCAAGGGAACAAAGGAGATGGCTGAGGTGGTACACAATGGAAACGGACAGAAACTTGGGGGTGAAGGGAAGGGATGGGAGGGAAGATGGGAGCAGAAGAGGAAAGGAGCAAGCAAGGTGGAGGTGGCCAAGCAACTTTCAGAAAGAGGATCAGATGACACTGTGTTTGAGTCATTTTCTGATGCTGCACTGTAATTCCCTCATGTTCCCAAGCCTTCAGTACCGTCACCTGCACACAAAAAATTCTGCATGAGAGGTCTGTTTGGGGAAAGCTAATGACCGAGTTCCACACGTGGGGTGAAACAATGCCCAAACTGACTAATTTAGTAGAAGCAGGAACTCAAAACCTAAGGTGACCACAAGCATGTAAGTTATCCAGAAATTCCCATCACTCTGGAGGAAGTAATTAGATGTCCATAATCCTTAGTTTCAGGGTGCTATGGTTGGATTGTTTTTGTCCCCTCCAAAACTAATGTTAAAACAATCCCCAGTGCAACAAATGTTGAAAGGTTGGGCCTTTTGGGAGGTGTTTAGGTCATGAAGGCAGAGCCCTCACAAATGGATTAATGCCGCTATAAACAGAGTTTACCAGAAAGGGTTTGCTCTATTCTGCTGTCCTGCCCCGTGAGGACTAGTGTCCTTCCCCTCTGGAGGAAGCAGGGTTCAAGGTGCCATCTGGGAAGCAGAGATCAGGCTCCTAGCAGGCACCGCACCTGCTGGTGCCTTGATATTGTCCTTCTCAGACTCCAGAACTGTGAGAAATAAATTTCTTTATAAATCACCCAGGCTCAGGTATTCTGTTATAGCAGCACAAAATGGACTAAAACAGAGGGTTTGAATAATCTCATCTAGCCCTTAAGGGGCACAGAGGCCCCAGCTAACATCTAGGTTTTAAACGTCTATTTGCTTACTTGATCGTGCAATAAATAGAAATAATTATCCTCATCTTCCAAAGGAAAAGGCCCAGAGAGTCTTTAATTCCCCTAAGTCTCATACTTAATAAGTCACAAAGCCAGAATTTGAACACAAGTCTTCAGCTGCAATTTTTAAAAGCGTTTTGTTTAGGAATTATTATAGACTCACAGGAAGTTGCAAAGATAGTACAGAATAGCCCAGTGACCCCTTCCCCAGCCTCCCCAGTTTGGGGGAATTCTTGTGCAATGTAACATTCTTTGCACTACCCACTCAATCTGGGGAGGAAGCGTTGAGCTGCAGAGGCTGGATTTTATGCCAGAGTAGCCTGTTTAGGTTTACAGATCATCAGGCCCTGGGTCTCTTGCTGGGAACCAGAAAGAAAGCAAATAAAGAGAATTCAGCTTGAAGAAGCTCAAGCCCCAGAGTCGTGCCTCTCAGCCCTAGTGGCACATTCCAATCACAGGAGAGCTTTTAAAAATACTGGTGCCTATCCCCCATCCCAGCCTCACAAACTCTAATCCGCTCAGTCAGGTCTGGGGCTTAGGCACCAGTGTTTTTTGTAGCTCTTAGGGGTTTCTAATAGGCATATAGGGTTAACCTATGCCATTGGTCCCAACAGGCTCCAAAGCGAGCCCACCCTCTCCATCAGACCCCAGTGTCAAGCTCCCCTTCTTCCTAGAACCCCGTCGCTGAAGCCTGAGATACCGGTAAGAGGAGGCTGTGAGCGGAGAGGCTCCTGGGGTAACCTGTCAGGGAAATTTGTCTGTTGTGTTTACTGCAAAGCTTTGTGGTCCTGCCACTCAGCGCTGTGCTCCCTCTCTGAAATAATCAAGCAGCTCCCGGCACATCAAAGGAGATTATCCTTCCTCTGGCACCGGCTTTGTTTTCCACTACCTCTAAAAGAAGTAGGTCCACTTATCTCCAGAATGCTTTCCCCGAAAACTCATTCCCTGCTGGCTGAGGTCACTGGTCCACAATTTGCATCCATCACACCTTGTAGGAAGTGGGGAGGAATTGGCTTGCTTTGTTTTCCAGCACTGGGGAAACGGATTTCTTCTTAAGCTTCACACAATAAATTGTATTAAATCCTTTCGGCGGGGTTTCCATGGCTATGTAAAAGGAAAATCACACGGTAATTGTTTTAAATAATACAGCGGGGCGAGCTAGAGAGTACATCTTAATTTTTGTCATCTGTGTGGTGCTCCTGTTTGTGTGGAAACGTTCCCGAGGCAGAGGAAAGGTTTCTGCATTCACTGAGAGTTGCTTGGTGAATGTAGTGCAAGGTCAAATGCAGACTGAAATGAACAGACCTACTGAATCCCTCAGCCCCCTGCTCTGTCCGCGTGAGCCCCAGGCCTGGTTCGCTCACTTTAAGTGGGAATTAGGATGGCATTTCTCTCTTTGCTGCTTGGGCCCAACACTGACCCCCCACAGCATAAGCCTGGTTCCTGCCTTTCCCTCTATCTCTTGAGAGATAGAGGAAGAGAGCTGGATGTCTGCCTTAGACAAAGGTGACGCCTGAGAGGAATTCTGAGTGTAAATTTGTCCCCTGGCACCTGGGGAATTCTGCAGCGCTGGGCCCTCCCAGTAGTCAGCCCAAGCACCCACAGCAAAATGCCCGGATAAGAGTCAAAGTCTTCAGAAGTGACCGTTCTAGGTTCAGATCTGAGCCCCATCAACCAGGCTGTTGCAAGTTGTCCCTCCTCGCTGAGATTCCATTTCCTCATCTGAGAAATGACAGTAATGACACCCACACACCCAGAGACTCTGACTCTCAAATCAGGTAAAGTGCTTATCCTAGTACCTGACAAGATATTCGGGCTCAGTAGATGGTAAGAGTGTTTCATTACCATTATTGTTATTATTATTTAATATTTGGCTGTAGAAGACTCCCCACCCCACCCTCCACCCCTGTAATAAGGTGAATCTAAGAGCTGCTGCCTGCCTGTGTGATATCCAGGTTTAAATCAACAAACACTACTGAGCCCCTTCCAGAGGTCAGAGAGCTTGCTAGGTGCTGGAAAACGGGGGACGAAGGTCTGGTTCCTGCCCTGGAAGAGCTCTAAAGCCAGGACTGGAGCCCTCACCGATTGATGCTGGTAAGCATCACACTCAGATTGTATTTGACCGTGGCTGGCCTACATTGTACAATTATTCTTGCACAGAGAAAGTATTCTTGACTCCATCTAGACAATCAGATGGGTAAGCAAGTAGAGGGTTCTATACTGTCACTGACAGAAATGTCATCTTGGGTCCCGAGCCCATGTAGGCAATTCAACTTCCAAATAGGGACACAAGTAAAGTCCCTCGGCCAAGCCCCAAGGAGAGTTCAGGGCAGACTTCACCCTGGGGCCTAATCCTCTGACCACAGCTGGTGTTGCTGAGAACCTCATGCGCTGGGAATTGGGGAGGTGAGAGGAAGAGAGGATGGGCGTGGGGGAGGCATAGCCTCACCAAGTATGCATGAGATCACTTGGCAGACCAGCCAACACTGGAGGAAAACGGACATTGGCTCTAGTCACAGTCTGCCATTTTGAACTCTGTGGCAGTTTATTTTAGCTTTAAAAAAAAATGTTTTAGAGCATGGATAATAAAAAGTAATAGAACACATGAAGAAAAAGATTCGCCCACACAGAAGTCATCTTTGGAGCCAAAACCAAGACATAGTTGAGATGCTTTGCTTTAGTCTGTGCCTGTGGGAGACAGTCTCCGCAGGCCCCAGGAGAGATGTGGAGCAGACCCACCAGACCCAGGGGCTGAGCCTCAGAACGGGCCAGGCGGTGGCCCCTGGAGGCCAATGTGGCCCTCTGGTCTGTGACCTCTGCCCGCAGCTTGCTCTGTGAATCCTGAGCCTGTCCTTTTGTCCAGACACAGCTCATGCCCCACTGGCTTCCCCTACAGATCCCTGTCACGAGGTGGAGCAGATCTGATGCTAGGTTTGGGCCCTCCTCTGTGCTCCCACATTGCCCTCTACGGTGGCACTTACCCTCTGGTCACGCTTCCTGTTTATTGTCTGTCTCCCCGCGGTCATGAGCCCCATGGGGAGGAGCTGTCTCGTGTGTGCCACGGGTTCCCAGAACATAGCACAGGGCCTGGTACATTGAGGTGTGTGACAGATGGTTGTTGAATGAGTGAATGCCCGTGTAAATAAGTGAACGAGTGGCACAGCTCTCCATGAACACATCAGTATGATGATACCTTAAACATCAGTATGTGCACACAGGGAACGACAGCGCTGTCCTAGGCCTCCAGGGGCCTTTACAGCCCCCTCCTCCTCTCTAGGCGGGGAAGCCCAAGAATCCCACTGTGACAAGGACCAGGTCTGCTCAGCTACTCACTGTGACCTTTATGAACTAGGCCTGTTCAACTCGCATGGTGGTGGTAAGTGCCATCTATGGAATTATAAAAGCTTCATCTTCAAAGGCCAAATGTCTATGTATCTTCTGATTCCAGGATTTCTTCTCTTCAGAACATTTCTCCAGTGACTCAAAATCCCCCCATGGCTTATGGCAAAATGGGCAGCAAATGAAAAGGTGCTAATGACCTAACCTAACTCTTGGGTCATTAGCAAATGACAAGATTCTTAAATTAATTCTTCCCACATGGCTCTAAGCTTCTCATTTACCTTTTGGACAAAGGTGAATGACTCTCATTAATTTACTAACTGCAGTAATTACCTATTGACCCACTCTCTTCTTGTCACTGTGCTTGTCGCTTTTCATACGTTCTTTCTTTTAATTCTCATAACAAACCCATTAGGTAGGTTCTGCTTTAGTTCCCACTTCATAGAAGAGGAAAATGAAGCTCAGAGATTTTAGATGACTGGCCCACAATCATATAGCTGATAAATGATGAACTTGAGACTTGAAACCATGACTGTTGACATCTACTGTTAGCGTTATTTGGTTATCTATTGCTGTATAACAACCCCCCTTCAAAACTTTGTGGTTTGAAACAATTTACTATTATCTCTCAGGGTTCATTGGGTTGACTGGCTTCAGGGGGAAGTTTTCACTTGTAGTCTCATATGATTGCAGTCAGATGGCAGCCAGGGTTGCAGTCACCTGAAGGCTCAACTGGGCTGGATGTCCAAGAGGACAACTCATATGGCTGCCAATCGATGTTGGCTGAGGGCTGGGAGCTCTTCTGGGGCTACTGATTGAGCACCTACATGTGGTCTCTGTATGGTTTGGGCTTCTCACAAATGGCAGTGGATTCTAAAAAGAAATGTTCTAAGAGCAAATGTTCCAAGAGACCGTCACCTCACAAGTCCCATCCTCACTTCCGGTATATTCTATTGGTCAAGCAATTCACCAAGACCATCTTGGATCAAGGGGAGGGAGATTAGACACTACCTCTCCATAGGAAGAGGGTCAAAGAATCTGTAGTCACCTTTAATCTGTCACATTCTGCCCTCAGGTCACCTATTATTTACTTTCCTCCCACACGGAAAATACATGCATCTCCTCCTCAGACCCAAAAGTCTCATCCCATTATGGCATCCGCTCAGGCTTGAGGTCCAGGATTCTACCACCTAAGTGAGCCCCTGATGCAAATGATTCTCCCTGGGGTGCAGTTCCCTGAGCACAGTCCCCTCAATCTACAGACCTATGAAATGGAGAGAAAAGTTGTCTGTCTCACCCACACACATACAGCATGCAGGGGTGATACAGAGATAGGATAACTTAGGAGGGACGTGGGAGGCACTCAGCAGTCACTGGCCCATAGCAATTCTCAAATCCAGCCGGGTGCATGGTGCCAGATCCTTATTTAGTGAGTTCCCAGTCCTGCTTCCCAGGAACGATTCTCTGTGGCTCTTGGCTCTCTACCTTGCCCCCGGGTTTTGATTCTGCCTCTGAATTACTCTTCTGTTTCCATAAGAAATAGCCACACCTGCAGCTTAGTAGCCTTCTTATCCTATTTCCCACCCATAGAAAGCACTCTACAGTTTGATCTGGATCTGTCCTATTCAGTTCAAGCTGATGGTGCTTCCACATGTACAATTTTCTTACATTTTTATAAGTTTCCTGAAGACTCTTTTGGGTGCACTCCATTAGTCAAAATACATGCCCACAAAGCTCTTTAAGACAGACCCCTTTCTGCCTTGGCCTGAGAGTCAGGTGCTATGGAACAACACCCTCCAGACTCCTTTGAAGTCTGAGGTATACACTTAAAACATTCTAAGAGCTTAGCAAGTGTCTTACAGCCATACCTTTGAGATGATTATCACCCTCATATCATGTCTTACTTGAGAGCCTTTTTTCCAACTGGAGAGGCTGGGAATGTGAAACAGCTTTATTTATAAAGCCAGCAAGTCTGGCTTCTTTATATTTCATCTAAGTTTTGCTTAAAACTAAATAGTCCTTTTTTTTTCTCATCTCTCTATATTCGTGCCTTATTATACTTGCCTAAAAGAAACCAGTAGACACTTTCAAGATTCTACCTAGAAGTCTCCATATTTCCTAGGCATAGTTTCTATTTCTCACATTACCAGATGCAACAGTGTACCAAATTATCTATCATTACAACACAAGAGTTGCCTTTTTCCCAGCCTCCAATAACAATTTTCTCCTTTTCCTTCCAGTTCTCATTAACAGTTTCCTCCAGGACCTCCCAGCCTCTTCCTGCTGCTTGGTCCCCAAGCCAATGTTCCACATTTTAAGTTTTCATTATGGCAGCACTCCACTTTTAGGTACCGAATTCTGTTCTAAATGTCTCTGGTTATATAGCAAGCCGCCCAAAGCTTAGTTGCTTAAAACTATAATTTATAATTTTTATCAGTTTACTGAGCTCAGCTGGTGGTTCTCACTTGGACTTTCTCTTACAATTGCAGTCAGATGTCAGCTGGGGCTGCATTTATCTGAAGGCTTGATTGGGGTCCATGTTCAAGATGGCACACTCAAATAGTTGGCAGCTGATACTGGCTGTGAGCTTGGTGCTCAATGGGAGCACCTACATGTGGCCTCTCCACCTGGCTTGGGCTTCTTACAGTGTAGTACCTGGTTCCAAGAGGAATTGCCCTGAGAGTGAGCGTTCCAGGAGACCCAGGTAGAAACTGTAACACTTACTATGACCTAACCTCAGAAGTCCCAGATCATTATTTTCACTATATTTTATTAGTCAAGCAAGTCACTATGACAAGTTCAGATTCAAAGAACGCATATTAGACTCCATCTCTCAGTAGGAAAAGAGTCTCTCTGTCCTCTCCTTAAAAGTACTAGTCTTTGAAAATTATAGTTCAGCTCTGCCTACCTGGTAGTTAATTTCTCTAAATATTGATAATGATTCTGCTCCCAAGGCCATCTTGTCTTTTGCCTTACAAAAATATACACATATCTTAGAAATATGTAGACTCAATTCACCATTCTTCTGAGCTTTACATCTGTAAAACATGTTAAATCTTTAGTAATTTTAGCACACATGAATGCCAAAATTGATAATGGCTTTGTCAAATAGTCATCCACAGAGAACCAGATCAAGAATATTGCCTTTCTTTGGGCAATTTCTTCAGGAACAATTAGCTACCTGAAACTAAGAGGAAAACATCTAGAACGAACAAGTTTACAACCTTTAATTAATCACCACTACTAAGTGGCAGACCAAAGTTTAAGTCTATGTTCAATTACACACCTGTGGGACATTGATTTTGATGGTTTAATAAGCCATGAGCCTGCTTTTGCTACCTCCATCCTTCAGAATGGCTATCTTACGTGGGTGAGAGTGAGTGGTCCTTCTCCACTGCACTTCCTCTACTTCTGTCTGCAGGTATGACAAGGTGGACGAGATTGTTGGGGAGGAGAGATAAAATGCAGCAAGGGTCTTGGCAATTTTATAAGTATTTTGGGAAACAAAAGAATATATACTCTCCTGCTCAAGTGACCATGTGACAGTATCTTTTCACCCTGCTCAGAGGCAGTATAGCTTGGTGAGAAAAGGCACGAGCTCTGAAATCAGGTGGCTTGGACTTGGTTCCCGGCCTCTCCATTTAATGTGCCATAACAGACAAGTTATTTACCCTCTTTGTGCCTCATTTCCCTAGTTCTCAATACTTATCTTACGTTTTCTATTAGTAGCATGTGATTACTGGATCACTTCCTTCTTCTGGAAATACCCTAAAAGTGAATGAAGAGTCAAGGGAACCAACTTGAGACTGCGCAATCAGTTGAGACCCATCTGACAACGTGGCATTTAAGCTGTGCCTTGAATGACAAGAACTCAGCAGGCTTGTAACAGTCATGGCAGGTATATTAGTTTCCTGTGGCTGCTGTAACAAATTACCACAAACTGGGGAGCTTAAAACAACAGAAATTTATTCTCTCCCAAATCTGAAAGCCAGAAGTCTGAAATCAAGGTGGCAAGGATGCACTCCCTCCAAAGGCACCGGGGAAGAAGCTGTTCCTTGCCTCTTTCAGCTTCCAGTGGCTCAGGGGTTCTTTGCCTGTGGCTGCATCACTCCAATTTCTACCTATGTTCACTTCCCTCCTCTATGTGTCTTCTCCTCTATGTGTCTGTCTTATAAGGATGCATGTGATTGCATTTAGAGTCCACCCAGATAATCCAGGATAAGCTCCTCTTGTCAAGATCCCTTATCTTAATCCCATATTTTTGCCATATAGGGTAATATTCACAGGTTGCAGGAATCAGTAGGTGTGAGATAGGGAACTGGCAGTCATTGCTTAACTGGGTCGGGAGGTTTCAAACTACCCGGATCAAAACAAGATGGGGGCAGGACAAGTTTCAACCAGTTAGAAACAAGATGGCAGAGAAATCGACTGCTTCTTGACTTTGCAGCTTCCTTATACACCTCACTCATTACCATAAAAGTTTCAAAACTGGAAACCTTCCACTCCCATCATGCACCTGACACCATGATACTTCCAATTTGACCACATGTGGTCAAAAGGAGGGTGTCACCCTAATTCTAAGAAAACACAGCCCCTTTCCAAGAAATAACATGAATATTCCTCCCCATGTTTATCCTGTAATTAAGCTGTTGTTTAAATAGAGGGACCCAAGGAATCATGGGGGACCAGTTCTCCTCCACAGGGAGAATTAGCCTCTACTCTGTTTGTGGAGTAGATTTTCTGTACTTCTTGAATAAAACTCACTTTCACTTTATACTGTCAGCTTGCTCCTGAATTCTTTCTTACAAGAAGCCAAGGAGCCACTTGGACTTCAAGTGATTCCCAGCATTCAGAATTACTTTCCTGTGTCAGGTGGACATACGTTTTGGGGGCCACCATTCAATCCACTACAGTGTGGTCAAAGAATAAAAAGAAAGTCAGACTGGGTGGGGCCTTTTCAGCCTGGTAAGGGGGTTGGTCTAAGAATGAGAAGCCATTGAAAGTCTCAGGCAGGGTTCATATTGAGATATGTTTTATGCTGACCATGCTTGCTGCTTTGTGAAGAATGGATATGGAAGGAGAGTGGCAGCAGGAAGACCAGTTCAGAGGCCATTTCCAATCTGAAAACTTAAGTATGGGGCCTATCTGACATTCTCAATGTAGAATACAGGCAGATAATTCTTCATCAAAGCCTGTAACATGACGTTGCTTGTAAGAATAGTCTTTTGACAAAGCAAATTCTAATTCCAAATGCTGTAAAGCAGGACTATGTCCTGATCCCACTTTATTTTACTTTAACCCCAAATAATTTCTTCCACTATTAACTTAAATGAAGTAATGCTTTCTCTGACATAGCATTCGGGGACTACCTCCATTAGACAAACGACATGGATTTTTATGGTCAGGAATTCAGAGTGGTCTTGACAAGAAGCTGAAACATTTGGTTACCTGCAGTCACAAAGAACAATCCTGCACCACCTCTACAAAAGTGAAAATATTTGCAGTGGAGGGCAAGTGGGTAAGCAATAGGCTGACTACTCCTGTCTTAGTCTGTTTGGGTGCTTTAACAAAGTACCAGAGATTGGGTAGCTAATCAACAACGGAAATTTATTTCTCCCAGTTTGGAGGTTAGGGGTCTGAGATCAAGGTGCTTACACAGTCAGGTTCTGGTGAAGGCCCCCTTCTGGGTTGCAGACTGCCAACTTCTCCTTGAATTCTTACATGGCAGAAAGAGAACAAGCTATCCCTCAGGCCTCTTTTCATAGGGGCACTAATCCCCTTCACAAGGGCTCCATCTTCATGAACTAATCACCTCTGGAAAGTCCCACCTCCTAATACCATCACGTCGGGGTTAGGGTTTCAACATATGAATTCTTGAGGGGGGACACAAATATTCAGTCCATTGTTCCTCCCTTCCCCCACCACACCTCATAGGCCTTTCTTTTGTGATGTGATGCTTCCTACTTTTATGATGAAGCCTGCTTCCCACTGGCTTACAGATGCATTCAGAAATAGGCTTTCTGCAGAGATGAGACTGAATGGTTTTGTAATTAAAAAGAGCAGTACTTTTATTAATTTTCTGGCCAAAATTGTCTCTTTCCCATATAGAACAGAGATGTCTGAGGTCACCAAATACATGTGTTTTCATGGGCTTAAATTAGCCTCCGAGTTCTATTTCAAAAACAAATATTGGCTCTATCAGCAGTTATCCCTGCAAGTGCCCTCTGGTTTTGCCTTGCTGCATAGGGAAGGGACAGAGAAGACCAACATTTATTGAGACCTACTTTGTAGGGTTGCACTTTCACACATGCCCCTATGGTAGAGACTTCTGGCTGTCCCCCAGTGTTCATTCTTCCTCCCTAACCCCCCACCCTACTTGGTATAATAATAGGATCCTTAATTGTTAACTGGCTAGAGCTGCCAGATAAAATACAGGACACCCAGTTAGATTTGAATCCCAGAAGAACAATGAAAAATTTTTTAGTAAAAGTATGTCTCAGATATTGCATGAGACATACTGATGCTGAAAAATTTTTCATTGTTTATTTAAAATTCTGATTTAACTGGGTGCCCTGTATTTTTTTGTTAATTCTGGCACTGGGTTGCCCTGAATGAAGACATTTCTCAGTTTTCCTTGAAGCTAAGTGAGATCTTGTGACAAAATTCTGGCCAAAAAAGATGTAAATAGAAGTGTTCTTAAAAGAAAATGGTGTGTGTCCCTCTTTCTTCTTCCTGCTGGAATGTGAAGGTAAGACTGGAGCCCTGGCACCCATTTTGGACTGTGAGGTGATCTTGGAATGGAAGCCACTTATGGTAGAACAACAAACTAGAAGGAATCTGGTCCTTGGTCTAGAACATGAGTGAAAAATAAACTTCTTTCTTATTCAAATCACTGCTATTTTGGGTTTTTCTGCTACTCGAAGCTGAAGCTAATAGTAACTAATGCACTGCGTCATCTAATTGTCACTCAGTCTTGAAAGTAAGGCCTGTCATCCGCATTTTGACAAATAGAATCCCCAAGCTGAGAGAAGGTGAGTAATTTAGTCAGGGGGGTTACATAGTCATTGTTGAGCTGGATTTTGAAACCCAGTCTATCTGAACGGTATCCTGGGCTCTTATTTTTCTACATCACATTCATTACGTCTCTTGGAGAGAATTTTTATCAAATTCCTAAGGGTTTGCAACATAACATCAAATTTGCTTCTACATGTCTTCTGTCTAAAGCATTATTTAGCTTTCTCCCTCATCAAAAATACAGAATATGGACATTTCTGATGTCTGTCAATGTTATGTGATCTAGAACTCCATCCTCATACCTGATATTTGCGAGATCTACACCAAAGGACATGTTATTTATTTATTTCCTTTAGGGTCGCTAAAGAAATATATCTAGCCTACATTATAATAGTTTCCTGCAAAAATGTCTTAACTGAGTTATGATTCAATATGAAGTCCTCAGCTTTCATACAGAATCAGTATTAAAAAGCCTATTTGTCTATATCTCTTGAAACATATTGTGTTGCTTGCCATTACTTGCAAAATACAATTTTCATGCAGTAAATTTCACATAGAATTTAGTGCCAGAAAAAAAATTAAAAACATCTCTCCAGGTGGAATTCTATGTTTTTTTTGTTTGTTTGTTTTTGTCAAATATTGAGAGAATAAGAGAGCCTAACAATTACTCTTTTGCTTTGGTTTCCAGAAATCTTGGAGCTAAAATTCATGTTCATTTGTAAGTCATTCAATCATCCCAGATATTAAAATATGTATTTCTGGGGTTTTTTCTTTCTTTTTTTAATCTATTTTTTTTTCTTTTTCTCCAATATTTTTTCCCTCTTGTCTCTAATTTTCCATTTTAGGATGCATTTTTATTATTATTGACTACTTTGGATCTGCCATCATTTATTTAGCAAATGTTTATTCATCGCTTCCCTTGCACACAATGCTCGCCTGGAAGGAGCCGAACTGCAAGCTATAAATTCCTAACTGAACCTTTGCTTGTAACTCATGAGCAATACTTCCTTTTGAAATGGACTCACAAATATCTTCCAAATAATCCAGAATTTAAGTGAAGATAAGCCAAGCATTTTCCAAAATTCACATTTTTTTCCCTGTTTTGAAAACTGAGACATTAGCCCCATCATTCCAGCCTTCTGACAGAAAACTTGACAGAAAATATAGCACCCACAAATTTCAGGCACCGTTAATAGGACCAATCCTAGAGAAAGCTGTGAAGGAGTAGCATTTTGACAGCGTAGCGGCGTTTCTGCTGCCCGCTCTTTTTGCACCAGGGCCTTTCTCTGGGTTTCCGAACGCTGAGTACTTTGGGGCCCTCTTTTCACCCACTTCTAGCTACCGACACCCTCTCCAAGAATGTCACAGGCATGGACTGTATCTTCACCTGAACATCGCTCCTTTCTCCCCCAGGGGCAATGGCATCTTAGCCCTTATGGCAAATTAGGAAATGAAGGGCTTTATCCTCATTAAAGGAAATATTAAATATATACACTACTGAATAGGTTAAAAAAGCGAAGGAGGTGAAAGCAAGACCCAAGGGCCTTGGAGAAAGTAAGAAACCGGGGCCTTCTTGGAGTCTCTGAAGCGGCCCCTCAGAGTCAGGCACCCACGATGCCTGGTTGTCCTCTCCAGCGACGCACCCTGCAGGCTCGTGTCTCCATGGTGATGCAGCCCGGTCTGTCAAATATTACTAAGCTTTCAGGGGATGGAAAAAAAAACAGCGAAGCAGAAAAAATGACCCCTTTTTCTAGATCAGGGAGGCAGAATTGGAATTTTGATTCTCTTGACTCCCACCCCTGGAAATGGTGGACCCCATCCTCTAGGATAGCCTGAGCTTTCTGCTCTTTTAAGCCGAAAGGAGAGTCCAGCAACGGTCCACACCCCTGGAGAGTGCTCCTGGTTGTCGGGCATCACAGGAATCTGCTCGGCCCCTCCAGGAAGGTCACCCCCTCACCCGGGGGGCTTTCCCTTTGCCCATGTCCTCGTCAGGGAAGGAGCTTCCGTATCTGGCCCCCCTCCCAGCCTCACTGAGGCGACTCACCTGCAGTGACACAAACTATTTTCACATGCTCTGTGAGGTAAGCTTATAAACTCTGTGTGACTGTTGAGGAAACAAGCTCAGGAAAATTTAGTGACTTGTATGAGGTAAAAAACAGCAGGGTTGGGACTAAGAGGTCATAGCTCTAGCTCCGAGACAGGAGTTATTTTCGGTACTCTTCAGCTAACAGTGTGTGCTGGGAGCCGAGCAGGTTGGCCTCGTCCCAGAAACCTCACGCTGGCAGATCCTTGGCTCTCTTCCCTGCGCTCCCTGGTGCTTGCTCGCACCCCTCATGTTCCCGTCAGCTGTTGCTGTGACTCCGTCCCTGCACTTGAGTTTGTCAGTGGCAGGGGCAATGTCTGACTCCACCCTGACTAGCCCGTGCCCAGCACCATAAATGTCGAATGAATGAATGAACCTGGGGCTAGACCCTTACCTCTGTCACGCCAACATCACAAGAGCACTCTGGTCCTTGTGGCACCCTGTATAGGAAAAAAGCAAAGTCATCTCCACTGCACCACTGCTGTGTTCACTGTATACATGAACAGGCTTTGGACGCTGTGGGAAAGATTCAAGACCCTGGAATAATGTCCACCTCATCAAGTCCACATCAGAAAATCAAACAAACCAGAATAATATGACCTTCTTTCCATTTCTGTCTTAACAGCTTTGGAACTGTGGTCAGTGCAAACAGCATAGTTTGCAATAAAAATATTCCTGACTAGCCAAGTGACACATCTGGTTAGTCACCGACAGGGGAGAGAACGAGCTCCTTCATTTCTCAGCAGCTCAGGAGAAGGCATCTGGGTGGGTCTGCCCCTGAGAAAGTTTGTGAAGTGTCATTTGAGAAACTCCAGGAGAGCTGGGATGATGAATTTCATCACTTACATCAGGAGTATGGCCCAGAATAAAGTTTGGGCAATTGTATGAAATCATGGCGTAGACGAGATCCTAAGTGAAAATAATTATTCTATCCCTCCATTGCTCTGCAGGACAGCACTGAAATTATCCTGGAAAATTTACTCTCTCTTCTTTTAAATCTCCAAAATAGAAAACTCTTAAAGCTTTCCTGGATGACCCCTTTAAATACCTCACAATCTTCGTGGGAAGAAAAGTTTTCCTTTTTCCTAGCCCAAATTCCCCTTGCTGAAATTCAAATCCATTCCCTCTTGTTTGGGAATCAGCCAAGGATTTAACGCCTTGATCAATTTGCATCAATACATGAAATAAATTAGTTGGTCTTTTTAAGAAATTGTGAAGTATATCTATTAGCACTCTGTTGCAAATTAATACCCAACTCACAGTAAGCAACTAAACAATAAAAGAAATTATCTGATCCCCATAAATGGAAAGTACAGAGGTAAGCAGAGCTTTGGCACCTTGATAATGGTAATGATAAAGGCTGGGTTTCTTTTCTATTATCTGCCCTGCTTTCCACAGTGTCAGAGTCATCCTAAAACTGTTTTCCTCATGATGGCAAAATAGCTGCAGCAGTTCCACACCTCAGATCCTTACACCACACCATCCCTTCCACTATGTCCCCTCCAAGCCCCATGTTGAAATTTGATCTCCAATGTTGGAGGTGGGGCCTAATGGGAGGTTTTGGGGTCATGGGGGCAGATCCTTCATGAATAGATGAATGCCCTCCCTCAGGGGTGAGTTAGTTCTCATGCTATTAGTTCCCATGAGAGCTAGTTTTTAAAGAGCCTGGCACCCTCCCCCCTTTCCTTCTCCTCACCATGGGATCCCTGCACGCGCCAGCTCTTCTTCACCTCTGCCATGAGCGGAAGCAGTCTGAGGCCCTCACCAGATGCGGGTGCCCAATCTTTAACTTTCCAGCCATCCAGAATCATAAGCCCAATAAACCTTTTTTCTTTATAAATTGCCCAGCCTCAGGTATTCTGCTATAGCAACACAAACAGACTCAGACACCTGCCAAGCAATGGGTCTGAAAATACCCTCTGAGGAGACCTGCTGGAGCACATACCCACACTTGAACCAGGAAATTTAATGTACTGACTGGTTTGATTTAACCAGGGCCCTCGGCTGGACCTGGTAATGGGGTTGGCTTTCCAGAAGCACTTGGGCTTTGTGGAAAAGAAGAAGAAAGTAGAATTAAAATCTTGGTACTGTTGGAGGTGGGGCGGGGGGTGAGGTGGGCAATTGGATGCTGAGTAACTGTGCAAACAAAATCACCCCTAAGGTAAAAAGCATGGCATCTACGACATCTCCTCAGACCTGTGCCTTGCCCACTTAGAGAGGGATTTTATAATCCTCACAGACCAGTGTTTTTCACACTTCCCTGAGGAGGAGAATCATCTGGGGCGATTGTTAAAGCTGCCGCTTCCCAGGTTCCTCCCTGAAGCTTCTATTCAATGGGTCCGAGATGGGGCCTGGGATGGAGCTTCTATTCAATGGGTCCGAGATGGGGCCTGGGAATTTTTAATTCGACTCATTCTCCAGGAGACGCTGTGAGACCACCCTCACCCTCAACCATCCCAGTCGAGCTCTTCTCCTAAAAGCAGGGCAAGTACACTGTGGCTGCAAAGATCTTCAGGGTTGGGGGGCATGCTCAGAGCATCACAGTTCAGTATAGAAAGGACCTTGTCATTGTGGGTCCTGGTCATGGGTCTATAGGTGGTGAAGGACACAATTGCTAAAACTCACTGAGGACTCAGTCTGTGAAGGAGGCTGAGCTGCGTGCTTTGCATGAATTAGGCAGCTCCTTCTCTAGAGAATTTTTAGGCAAAGCAGGGACTTTCAACCTTCTAAAAATTCTTTTAATACTTTATATA
>NW_012144966.1:6283303-6284109 GCF_000956105.1 Propithecus coquereli | reverse complement strand
AATACAGCCTGCCCATAATACATAATTTAAAATGTAGTAGTAAACCTTAAAATTAATTCAAGGAATTCTAAGATGTTCTGATTTTTTTCCCACCATGAGGACTTTCATGCATCTTTACAAATATTGAATTCTTTCTAAAAAAGGTTTTGTGCATGTCTTAAGAATATCTCAGGGCCCCTGTTGGGTAACCAGCACGGTGATGAGTTAGAGAAAGAGCCAAGACCAACATCCAACACACCTGGCTTCCAGCCCTGGCTCCACTTCTCAAGCAGCTGCGGGACCTTGGGCAAGTCACTTAACCTTTCCGGTTCTCAGAAAAGTCATCCAGATACCGAGCAATGGGCTCACTAAAAAGAAAAAGGAAAAAAGTTAAAAAAAAAAAAAAATTCATCCAGAAAATTATGGTTCGTCATCAGGTAACAGCGCAGATCGAATGAAATGTCAAAGGCTTCCTCAGCTTTGAAATGCTGTACAGATAGAGAGGGAGGGGCCACGTTACTGGAATATTCATTATGCGAATGCCTGAAATATGGAGTGGCGAAAGTACAGTGCTCATAAAATTGGCCCCCACTCCAAACCTCCTAACAATTAATACAAGCACAGCTTCCTGCCAGGAGCAGGGGTCTGTCCCCTGCTAAAGGTCTGATACCCACAATATCTGACCGCATTTGCAAATGCAATGCAAATATATGGCAAAATAAAATTGCCAACGTGGCGATGCATGAGGGATGTCATGAGGTCAATGAAAGTGATGTTGGAGGCTGCTCAATTCAGGCAGTTGAGCCACAGGCCAAGGAGTATGGGCA